>NC_089320.1:6953717-7138939 GCF_036669915.1 Pocillopora verrucosa | reverse complement strand
CCAAAAAATTTATCATTATTTTTTTATTGTAATAAAATTAAAAACAAAAAAAAGGGAAAAAACGAAGTGTAAGAGGTGTTGGTCCCCCCTGACCAGAATGGCCTGCGTAAATGTTACAAACCTTTTATGAGCGAACCATGTCGGTGGAGCCTGATGTTTAGCCTAGCGTGTTAGTCGTTCCCCCCCCACCCCCAACCCCCACAGCAGGTGAAACAGAAGCGAGGGAACGTCTACGCAAACCTGTCACTAATCGTGTTCCGTGACGTCACTCTAATTTATGCCAAATAATGTCACTTTGATAATATTTTATTGCGAAGTAAGAGATAACACACAAGACCTGTAGTGTGATTCCTCCTCATTTTTTTCACAATAAATTTGCAATTCAGCGTCCGATTGAAAATATATATTTTGCTGTTAAGGTATAGGAACAGATTAGAGCTTTATTTGTGGTAAAGATTAAGAAGACCGACGATGTTCGATTAACATCGTGCCATTGAAAGTCCCACGCGGTTTCTTCTGCTTGCATTTGTGAAACAGTGCTGCGGGTCAACAAAGTTTGGATCATTTGTAGAAGAGGTGGTTTGGCCCAAGTTTGCGTCCGATGATGGTTGCACTAAGTATGATTTGCCTTCCCAATGTCAATCACGCCCACTCTCTTCTACAATAGTCCCAGCAAGACACTTTCCTAATTTTCAAAACACGCTGACTTATTATTGTTTCGCCTTCAATAATCATTAGTAAAGAACATAAGGCGTGTGTAGTGCATTTAAATATGCATAAAGGGATAAGTTTCTAATTGAAAACATTGTGGTGCTGATCATTTTGGCCCGCGCGCTTAATGGGGGCACTTTTTAAGCCGCCAATCCTACTTTCAAGGCACACTCCCTAGTCGCTTAAATCAATTAATTCTAAGTTCTGACATATAGATATCAATCAAAAAATGCAAAAAACAAAATTCGTGTTATACGGCACTTTGTGGTTAAGAGGTAAAAATATTCTATAAAAGAAATTGCTCGGTAACTGTCATCGGCCGCCTTACTGAATGTGCTCGCAAGAGTTATGATTTTAGGCATGGTTGTTTGGAAACACGAGCGTCGATCATACGGTATGCGGCTGTGGGTCGCTGGGGGGCGGAGGAAGCCAGCTTTCAGTTCGAATCTAGTAGTGTGTCATGTATGCACACTTGTGATTTAGACCACAAATACGAGGTTGCTGGGAAAATTGTGCAAGCTGAATAAGGTGGGTTACTGGTCTTGGATGATATGATGATCGGAGGAGAACGATAAAGAGTGTTTAGTTCGTTTGACCAAACATACCCGTCATTATCACCGTCATTTATTTGTGTCAAGACACCTTTCCCACCTGGCAAATGTGCTAGAAGTATTTCAAGGATTGCCCATTTTGTGATTGCTTTCAAGAACCCTCGAGATTAACTGAGTCCGAAGAATTTATTATTGCGAGCATTTACTACGTGGTGGCAAGATATGGGAGTGAACCGTAAAGTTACTCAACGCCCCATACGGATATCTGGCCTTAGATTTTACATCCTGCCGGTGATAGCAGTCGACACATGTTCAGTCCACCTTTTCACACATGAAAGATGTATACGATTGTATCGCAGAAAAGTAAAAATTTAAACAAACATTACACTAGTCCGAAATCATTTCATGTACGTGAGAAGCTGAATAGCCTTGGAAGCCTTGAAACATATGCTTTGTACACTTTTCTAGTCTGATGTACTTACCTTGAAGCAAGGAGAAGAATGTGCTCACGAGGTAAAAAATCAATTTACGAAAAATGAGGCTAGATTCCAGACTCCGTAGAAAAATATACACTGAACTTTTTAAATTAACCATAACATGTGGCTCCAATAAAAGCTCAGAAACTTCTAAAATTTCCGAACAAAGGGGTGATACGTTTGCGTGAAAGACAGCCAAAAAATATCTGAAAAAGACTCCGAAAAACAAACAACATAAAAAGCCCAAATGTCCACGTCAAACGTCAATTTTCAATGTCGAGATTAGAGTTATTTGATGTGATTGACAAATTTTTGAAATCACACGCGCCGCGCGGGAATACAAAAAAAGAAGGGGGTGGGGGTGGGAATTGTAATTTGAAATCTAGAAAAGCCAAAGAGATTTTCTACACACTTCTTCATGCGTCGCGGCCAAGGTGCTAAAGGTATTGCAAGATAAGGAGACACTAGAAGGGTGTAGCGTAAATTTTCCTAGCACATTCAATAACCTGGAAAGGAATATACCAACAAGGCAAGAAAAAAGAAAAGCGTCGAAAATCAGTTGAAAGGTAAAAGAAAAGGTTTGAAATCAAACGTCTTACTTGCGGATAGTATTTGTGTCGGAAACTTGTTAGGCAATGATCTTCCAAAATATCTTTGTATCTCCCTGCCATATACCGTCCTTGGAGGATGCATCGACGTTGAGAATGTTTCCGCATTGCAGTTTGGTCGAGTTGCAGCATACATCGCACAGCTCTTGCAAGGAATGCATTTCAGTGAACAACCAGGAAGCAGATTCATAATAAACCTCAAAGCAGAGGTTAGAGATAAAGTGTACAGCGCCACGTATCCTAAAGAGTATGCCGTGGCTGAAAACGACGAAAGCAACGCTCACAGCAGCAAGTATGATGAGGAATAGCTTGACGATGGTGACGAGGAGGCAGATTAGCAGAGAGACGCTGTAAAGGACTAAGCCGATAAAGTTTCTTTTCATAGCTGTACCCTGGCTTTGAAAATTGTTGGTATTTTTAGTGTTAACAACTGAGTTGAAACGTAAATTGGCCACCATAAAGGGTAAAAAAGCTGACGTTTCGAGCGTTAGCCCTTCGTTAGAGCGATTGGAGGAATTGTGGGTTACAAATAATTAGAATCATTATCTTGTAACAGAAGATTTGGAAACGATTGAATATAGAAAGTTCGGATATTGTGGCGATCGCAAATAAACGCAAAAAATCGGAAAGATAATGTCCTATTGATTGTCGAACCAGCACTCCGCAGAGATTTTCCCTAACGCCGTGGAGAATTCTGCAACATCTTTTGCAAAAGAGAAAGTTCAGCTTTATTGGAGCACACATGCCTAACCAACCATAAAATTGGGAGGGATAAGTCCAAAATTATCACCATTGATCGGTGTTACCACCAGCGCCTTTGTTTGGAAGCCTGGCATATTAATCCGCACACGCTCCTTTAAATCGTGATGATGGCGGTTTACTTCCTGACGCCTATTTACACCTCGTCAGAAAAAAAGGCAGCTAATTATTGATCGTATAAAAGGACCTCTTGTTGCGACGTTTAGATCACCCCTAATGAAGGCACTAGAAAGGAGTTTCGAAACGTTGGGTCCATGAATTGTAACTTTTCGGTTACATTCATTTAATCTTTAAACCAGAGTAGCATCAAACCATGTCTGGTTTAGAAACCTTTTGTTTCTTTTCCTATTTGTATTTTTATTTAAATAATAAGAACCATATATACTCTGCAATTACTAAAATATTTCGCGTAACCTCCTTTCTCCATTTTTTTCGATGCCTCCCACCCTCTTTGAAGCCATTTTTTCCCCGAGACCCCCCTCCCCCCCTTCAGATCCCATTGACCTCTCTTACCCCGTAAGAAAAAGAACGGTCCCTAATAGGATCGTAACACATGGCAATGAATTGAAAAACAAAAATACTTACTACACAAAGCATTAAAAAAAGGAAAAATTTGTTTGACTGTGAACTTTCGAGGTTTATCTTCATCAAAGATCTCTATCAAATAGTGCTCTCCAGAGGCGCTTGATATCCCATGTACGCGACCTGATTTGTAAGTACGTCCAGCCTCAACGAGAACGCATGCGTTAACTCTCAGCTCTCCTTCTAACGGCACCATGGCTGGAATAATCTGGAATGAGTAGGTGTGTTTCAGTAACAATCTCAACCATACTCGCACAAAAAATTTCAGCCTACTCATTGGCACCGGGCAAGTCTTAAAGTTCCAAACAGTACATGATTTAAAAAATCGGGCACGAAAAGAGGAAATCGAAGGAAACGCGTATTAGCTATTTGCATAACGTGGCCATAAAATGCATATCTCCAATTGATAACCAAATAGTTTTACGAACATGTTTTAGGGAAAACATGAGTACTCGAAAAACCGCAGAATTTTTCTGTGGTTAAATAAGAGTAGAACAATGAAAATGCTTTTCCGGGAACGTATGAAGTGTCTGCAATTCCTCAATAGCAGGAGTTGTCTACATTTATTTGTATTTTCTGACCACGGATTACTTGAACTTCTGTTCGTAGGAATAGGAGATAGGTAAAGTGAGAGTTGCCTGCAAAGATTTCAACCATTAGGAGGGACCAATCATTGTATTATTGTTTATCGCCTGTAGGAGCAGGGGGGAAGAGAGATCGGAGGAGGAAGATTAAGGTTTTGTCACAATAAAATTCAGCTGATCCCCTTTTAAGGCTATGCAACATAATGATCCCCCGTCCCTTATTTATTCCCTGATAACCAAGCCGCCCCCCCTAAAATCACCCCCTCCCCCCCCCCCCCCCCTTCCGGGGAAAAAAATTAACTGTCCCCTATTAAAAAAAAAAAATCTCAAAATACCTCTCCAGGCTGCTTAGTTTCGATTGTTTTTCCGCTTTTCAATTCTACCTTTAAACCCCCATCGTGCACTCGGCTCACGGAATCTCGACGGTAGTTCACTTCTGATCTCATGGCATCAGGCTTGAACAGAGGGAGAAATACATCCATACCCTTGGCTAAAAACAAATCACAGCAAATCTTATTGTGTGAAGAAAATTGGACGAAATATTTACCTCTTACTAGCCGAGTTTAATATCTGTTCTGCAAGTTACCAACTGAGTTTTTTCCGCTCAGATTTATGACTCAAGCGCGAAATGCATAAATCAGGTCTCTCCCATTTCCTCTCTCATTGGTCAAAGTTTTCATCCGCAAACTTTTTCCAAATAAAACCCCTTTCCTTTTGACATATATTAAGACTAATTTTCAATCTCTTGTCATGAACGGCGAAAACCTACGTAGGAAAATGGTTAGTTCAGCGAAAAAAAATCATCTTTTGTAAATTATTTTTACCGCTTGACAGGTAGTTCTCATATGCCTTTAAATCGTACTGCAAAAGAGATTTGTACGAAGTTCATTAGGAATACAATTCTGCATTCATCTTTTGCTATTTTTGTAACAAGAATAGGTGTTTCTTAAGTCTGGAACGGCCGTACTATTTGGAACTCTGGGATTCACTATACTCGACAAACATAGTATTCGGTTCTTCTTGGCACGCACCTTTGTTCCTAGCGAGCCGCATAAACAAAAGGAAAATTTTAATTAATCGTGCCATCAGACACGCCACTGCTCAGAGGTCGCCGCTTCGTTTCACTCTATGCCTGTTGTTTAACGTGTCATTTTCATGTGCGTTCACTTCAGTACACGTTTCCCGTCGAGGGTCACACGATCATACACCGCGTTTCTATCATCAATAACAAAATAAAACGGAATACTTACCAAAAGCATATCCATAGATTTCTACCTTCATGCATATCCTATTCTCGCTAGCTACTGGATATATTCTGACACTGATATTGCCCAAGTTTTCGTTCTTTCGCTTCGCTGTAGACCGGCTTCGCACTGGCTGATGTGCTTCCGTAAAATTCCGGCTGCGGCGAAAACAAAAAATACGTTGAAATATCATAGTCGGGAGGTCAGTAGTTCTACTTTTCTACTTTTTCAAACACGATCTCCACAATTAGGCATCTTTAAGTGAAAAAAAGGAAAAGGGAAACTCAAGAAAATAAGTCAGGCAAAAACCACACCTTTATGAAATTCCAGTCGTCCCAATAGTCCTTTTCAGGTGATACCTGGACCCTGTATCTTGTTACCCAGCCGGGGCGTGGCCCCATAGCGAGACAGCCTTGGATTTCAAATCCACAAACAAGATGCATAGCACCCAGGTTTACTTGAAAATGTGGAAAATACTCCTTGTACCGAGATTTTGGGGCCCAACCCGAGAGGTAAAGTCGGCCATAAGCCGCGGGAAAATGCGGGTCGTGGCTCGAGGCTGTCAGTCGATTATCTGGTATCGTGATATTAGTCCGCAAAATTCCGAGTGGTGAGCCACATCCTAGAAATTCGGCCAAAGAAACCAGCTTTTGCAACTTTTACAACTTTCAGAGAAGGCAAAAAGTTATCAGAAAATATTCCAAAAGAGTAAATTGTAACTTACGAGAGGCTTCAGTAGATAAAGCAATGCACAAAAACGAAAGCAGGAGAAAAATGACGAAGAAAGTTCCTCCAGTCTCCCCGCGTATGAAGCGATTCCATAATACACAAAGAGTCTGGAGGCTGCACCAGCTTGGATTCCAAATTCCTCGCAATATTTCACCTAAAAACAAATAGCAGGATTGAAAATCAAGGTAATATTAAACAGACACGACTGTTATTGATACAGGAGATGTAAACTTGTCTGGGATTATTAAGCTAATCTGACAAAATACACCCGTCATTCTCCGCCATCGCGAAAACTTTTTTGCATCAACATCTCTCACCCCTCCCATAAAATTAAAATTATCAAATGAATCTGTGGTACATAATGAGTGAACATCATGACAGTCGCTACAAATTTCGGTTCTTTCCACACTGCTATGTACACAAGCATCCTGACTTGTTCTGCTGCTCCTGAGTCTCTCCTAACTCCATCCTCCCCTGTCCTTCTTTTGGGTTCTCCCCGCCACTGGTTATTTCAGCGTCCTTTTCAGCCACATCATTTTTGTCAATATCAGGTATCTGTACATTGGGGCTATAAGTAAAACCAGACAGGCGCAATACTGGAACCACGCCGGCTATTATTTTGTAGGTGTTCTGCCAGCCAAGGGTGGCTATCATGGTCTGCAAAAGGGGACTTAGAATAAGGACCCCCCATCCTTGACCACACATTACAATCCCAGTGGCCATTGAGCGCCACTTGTTGAAGTACCTGTTGATGATATTGAGGCTTGCAGAGAACACACAAGTTGTGCCCTAGCCATAGAGCACACTATAGGTGAGAAACAGTACGTTAATGTTTCTTGCCAGAGAGGAAAGGCCAAGGTTCAGTGTGCACAAGAACCCTCCAAATAGAGTGGTGACACGGCAGCCAAATCGCCTGACAAGAACTCCAGACGCATGTCCACTGAAAAAGATGATAGCAATGGCCAGAGAACCTACCAAGCTGACGAAAAAAAAGGAAAAGAAAAGAAAAAGACGGGAAAGCATATTATTTCCTATTACTCCACCCCACGGTATATCAGTTCTCATCATTGATGGGAGAAACTCTTTTTCTTCATGTGAACCCTGTACAGTAACATGATTTCCCCAATTCATGATAGGATCGCGCTCGGATCGCGGTGGGATCGCGTCTAAACCGCATTTGGGTCACTACGGTCGTCTTTCACCGAGATAAAAAATGTGCAGTCTGTCATCGTACACCCCAAATACCTTTCTTATTAGGAGTTTTTAATTCCTTCAATTTCGCTCTCTGATTAGGCTCCGAACAAAATTTTGCTCACAATTGGAGATTATAGATTCTAAAGAGAAAGTGTCAGTTTTCTTGATCGATCGACCACACTGTTTTGATACCCTGAAATCTGTAAGTCACATAAAATATTTACATTTATAACTCAGTTTCCTTAGCCGTTTTCTCTCTTCTATCCTGAAAATAATTAATAACCACAGGAAAGAAAATTCCAAAGCTAAACATAAATCCCAGTGCAGCCAGCCAAGAGAGTGTCGCAGATATGCAAACAATCCACGATCCTGCACGTAAATTTGAGGTATGATTTTCGCGGATGTTGACCCACAGTAGTTACAAAATGTTTCTTTTTTTGAAAATGACCACAGTATCTCTGAATCTGAGAGGTAAAATATAAAAATATTTGATATTCCCTTGGTTTTCTGTGTGATACCACTTTTAAAATCGCTTAGTCTCTTATGTTGTCCTATTTAAATCTATTGTTGGTACTCGAGAAATCATTTTCAAACGAAAAGTAGTACATCTTGAAAAGATGAAATAAAGAGAAAGCATCAAACCCCCTCATGATTTTACGCGATCTGCGATCAGGAATCCGTATTCGACCCTAATAAAGTATGTTTTTCGGCGAATAATCTTCATCTGACAAAATATTTTGCTCCCTTTCAACATGTTGACAGCCACGCTTGATTTAAGAAAGCAAGCTGTCTAAATATATCCGGTCACGTAACTCTCCCTACGAGCTGCGTTGCGTGACAGCTTCATGAACGCGTTTCGCAAGTAACTGGCCTTAGTCCATTAATGCAAGTACTTTCAAGTGAGAAATTGCCTCGTAACATTCCAAAGACGCGGGAGACGAAGAATGAAATTCTAATGAAGGCGCTAGCCGAAGCCACTACTTATTCACGTTTGATTTGGCTGCTAAAATGATAGTTCAAACAAGCTGCCATTTTTTGCAATTTAGTTTATATCAAATAAACTCGAGTAAATGCTTTTATTTGAGTAAAGAACCTCCTATCGTTACACATGGAGACCACGCATCAGGTGACACCTGGATATCGAGGGCGGGTGGTTAGAGAATACACGCGAGGAAGTACCATGAGGGGATTATTGGTGTGCCACATTTACACCTTTTGCTGTTCATTTACGCAAAATGTACATTCATTTACGTCAACAGTTGAAACTATACGGCAAATATACATTCATTAGCACATCCATGAACTTCATTAACGCGGACGAATTTTCAAGAACGCTATTTGCATATATATTAACATTCAATAGCATCAACGGATGAACAAACAAACACGACAAATATACTTTCAATCTCGCGCAATGGTTGATCATTAACACCAATGGAAAATCAATTGCACAGTATGACAATCAATTGCGTATTAGAGACATACAATAATACAATTAATTGCACCTTCATACATTCGTTTATTGAAAATGGTTAATCATTAACGTGAACTGACAAACGTGTGTAGTAATGCACTTATCAGCGGCCATCCCGGGGGGTTGACCACGGGGAACTACGTGCGAACTTGTATTTACTCGTAACTACGAACTTCCACCTACCCAGGGCAAGTATTCTTCCACAAAAAGCTACCACTGTCCCTCCCCCGGGAGCATAATTTGAAAGGACTCCCAAATTGTAACGCAATCAAAGTAAAACAATAATATATACAGTAAGAAAAAATAGCTAGTCCACCTGTTTTCTGCACACAGTGAGGTTCAGCTTTATACCTTGTAAGTCATAGAAGGACAATTTCAACGATTTCTTGCGAAAAATATTTTCGCTGTGTTAGGATGACCAACAAAAGGGGACAGACACGAGAGAAACGTAGGACACGCTTACCTTTTTCTCCGTCGCCATTTTGGAAGCCGTTCAACGGTAATACCCAGTCCCCGCGGGCCGGATCTTTCATTTTCAAGATGGCGGCGATGCTACAAATCCCGCGGGTCTTTCCCCGTGTATCTTGCCTCGGAAGTGCAAAAGCGGTCCAATGCCTCCGTTGCGAGCCAGAAATTGGCGACAAAAGTCAGCAAATCCCGCGCTATTCCCCCGTACGTCCCCGGGTCAACCCCCTGGGATGGCCGCTGATAAGTGCATAATAACAATAAACTAGGGAAAAAGAAATTTCAAAATTGTTCTCTTACAGTGTACTGTACTGTAATGTTTTGTAATTTTCCTTCAATTTCTTCATTATTTAAAAATCTTGGAATGTACGTTTGCATAAATCTGTACCACCATCCACATTCAGCAGCCGTGATAGTGTCTATCACGTGTCTATCTGTCTGCAGGGCTTAATCGTCTTGCCTCTGCTCTGTTGTTCATCTATTCTTGCTGCTATGGACGTCTTATGTCCACTTTAAGGGCTGCTTTTAAGGC
Organism: Pocillopora verrucosa; assembly: GCF_036669915.1. Taxonomy (NCBI): domain Eukaryota; kingdom Metazoa; phylum Cnidaria; class Anthozoa; order Scleractinia; family Pocilloporidae; genus Pocillopora; species Pocillopora verrucosa. The sequence goes on along the minus strand of NC_089320.1, from coordinate 7,129,030 downwards.
ACTTATTGCTTGCTCTACGATGTTAAGAAATGGGCTGTAAGGCGGTAGCTTTTTAAGATCAGAATTAGGACCAGGAATGGCAGGATGTTGTGGGCTGGTGTGCCGTCCTAAATGAAAATCACATGATCATTTGGGTCAAGATTTAGCCTTGCCTGTGACAGTCTTTCTTTTGCTACTGTACGGTCATGGATTGTTGGTTTTCTTGGAAGACGCTGTCTCAATTCTTGATTTATCTGTGCTAGTGTTAGCAGGCAATTTTCGTTTAAAATGTCATTCAGGCAATTCCTCATTTCATCATCTACTCGAACATGATTTGCTCCTCCTCGTGGTCTCTCCGCGATCCTTCACTCTCGCAAGCATCGTGCTACGATACTTCTTGCCGTTGTTCGGTTTACTTCGATAGTAGCGGCAACCATCAAATAATCTTCATTAACATCTTCGAAGGCTTGAATAATTCTTTGTCGCTGTTCAAGTAGGATTCTGTTTCTTGGTGGCATGATTTTCTTCGGTTGTATTTGTCTCTAATGCGTCTACTTGTTCATACAGCGTACACTGTTTCTTACAGTGTACTGTACATGTCAAATGTTGATTTTATTTCTGCTTCAGCAAAATATTGTGCAAAAAGAGACAAAATTTAAATAATGTACATACTCTTGTATTTTTGGTCAGTATTTTAAAATACATGTAACTAACATGAATAACACTGATGAATATTTTTTCTTTCTATTGTTCGAAAAACACCAATATTTGTCAGTTCACGTCAATGATTGACCATTTTGAATAAACGGTTGTACGAAGGTGCTATTGATTGTGCGTCTCTGTGCAAATTGTATTGTCTCCAATACGCAGTGGATTGTCATACTATGCAATTGATTTTTTATTGGTGTTAATGATCGACCATTGCGCGAGATTGAAAGTATATTTGTCGTGTTTGTTTGTCCAAAGGTGCAATTGTTCATCCGTTGATGCTATTGAATGTTAATATATATGCAAATAGCGTTCTTGAAAGTATATTTGTTAAGTTTGATTGACCGAAGGTGCAATTGTTCATCCGTTGATGCTAAAAAAAACTTAGGACCCCGTCGGGGCATTGGAACGATGAGGGGACTTTACAGCTCAGACTAAACGTCAAGTGACGACAAAAAAGATAAGACAAGGTTATTCCTTTTCTGGTTAAGCAATTTATTTGACCTTACAAAGCCACTTAAGAACTGGTACCGGCCAAGTAAAATAGTTACTCGGCCTTTTTGCAAGGTTACAGAAGTCACTTGGTTAGACGTACCAATAAGCAACCAAGCAGACATTTGGGTTTCATTTTTATCTAAATATTTCTATTTTGAAGGGGTGGGAATATAAAGAATATCAAATATTATGTTAGATTTTATTTTTTTTCTTCTCCTTCTATGGAAGTATGTCTGTTTATTTGATTGTCAAAAGAGGAGTCGGTAAAATCAGATGAAAAAATAATTTAATTTTGCTGAGCAAGCTAATCGACGATGATGTGAATTTTCGTCCAAGACAGAGAGTAACTAAACCCCTTTAACAACCCCTTAACTATACCAAATCAAAAGCACGCAACTCCTCCACCAGCATACGACAAATTCAAGGTCTCATCGAGGGAAACTAACAAAAATCAACCGGAATAACAACGCTATGTGATTTTGATCATACAATGTCTCTTAGTTACCAAGTGCCAGTCACACAAACACAAGAAACAGGGAAAATAATCAGAAAAAAAATTATAATAATTTCACCACAACGGTAAACAAGCTAACAAAGCTAATAAAATCTACTAAAATCTTCGTTAAGCTGTCAGCGACCTTGCTCACTAAAAGTGTCGTGGTATACTCTTCTCAACGGCGGGTCGGACCCCAGGCTGTGGGACGGGGAGCGGCCGCGGAGCTGCCGATACAGGGGAAGTCGGCAATGTTGGTGGTATCAGGTGGAAGGGGCCTTTCTATAGTAGACTGCTGTTGAGGTGGGGGCTGCTGCTTCCTGCCTCCATCTGCCTTCCGCACGTTATCCCAAGGAGCATCCCTAACAACGAACCCTGCCTGGTTGCCTTGTTTACTTGGCGGGTTTAGGTAATGGTTGACAACGTCATGTTGTTCAATCTCGTCCCGTACGTCTTGCATCTTAAGGAAGGAAATAAAAGGAATAAGTGCCGTGATGCGCGACAAAATATTTAAGTTAATGCCACGGAGATCACAATATGAATATTGGTAAAGGGAATCACAGAACTGACGGCACTTTGGGATATTATAAGAACAGTATTCACAACCTAATAATCAGCGTTGTGTTGGTCTAGGTGACCGGTAAGGAGAGCACGGGAAGGTGAGGGGAAAGGGGAAAGGAGAAAGGGGAAAGGAGAAAGGAGAAAGTTTAAGAGAGCGCGACCTTGAGGATCTAGAAGGGTTCAAAGATATCACTTTACGCTCGCGTCAAGTTGGTCCACCAAACCTCTTTTGCATATATAATATCTTGTGCACTCACGTATTCCTCTTCCAACAACAGAAGCTGATCTTTTGCTTCCTCTACGTTATCTGCAAGACCGGAAATGACGACAGGATCAGAGGTGTTGAGTGACGGGAACCGTATGTCCACCCTGTAGGTGTCCATGAATTTCCGGATGGCTCTTCCTTTGGTGCCAATCAGACGGCGGTGAACTCGGGGGTCAATGGGTACCTCTACACTCACTTGCTCCTCCTGCCAAAACAACAACAATTAACACGCTGGTATCGGCACGATAAGATTGCAAATGAGCCGACCTACTGCACGCTCCATGAAGTTAATCCATAAAACAAACAAGCTGTTATCACTGTAGTGGCGCAGTCGTGCGATGATTACGACACCGCTTATTTCCGTTTGGTGTCAGTCTTAGAGCAGGCGCTCATGACCAGCGTGGCAAGACGCTCGTTTCTTCGTCCCCGAGAAGATTTTAGACGAGTCATGGAGAGATTTGCAAGGGGGTCTGGCACTAATGAGTATCAGTATCAGTATCAGTGCCAGACCCCTCTCAGACCTCTCATCAGTTCACGTTGCTCAAGGCTTCATACGTTCCCGCGGGCGAAGAAACACTCATGCCCAGGCGCTAATAAGGAGCGCGTGCTCACAAATTAGTTTGTGTCGCATAACGCGACTCAAGTGTTACTCCTGCCCAACCCCCCCCCCCCCTCCACCCCCTCCCTTTTTCCCCCGTTCAATAAAATACAATCTATGGAGACAGTGTTACAGCAAAGACGGGTAATATTGCACGATCACATTTTAATTTCACCGCATTCTTATCAAAGGCTAATAAAAAGGTTTACATAAGCTAAAACAGGCAAAGTGCTAAAAAAAGTGCTACGAAAGCCTAATAAAATTAACACCTACCAACTCATGAACTATCTTCAAAATGGCTTCCTTGGCTGCTTCACAGTTATGCTCGTAACCAGTCAAGACAATCTTGTCCGCGTCAGCCTCCGAAGATTCCACGGGTGGAAATTGTATCTGTACTCCGTGTTCGGTGCGGATCTTCTGAATAACTTGTCCTTTGCGGCCAATGATCTTAGGGTGATAAGAACTAGCGACGGTTATTTCCATTTTGAAACTTCGTAGTTGCTGCGAAATGAATGGAAATAACCATTACTCTAGATGGGAACGTTATTCCAAGGTTGGCGCGTCTAAAATCTGGCCCGAATTACACATTATTGTGGCTTCTAACTGGTGTTTGTCCTGGCCATTTGTTCCCACCCTTGATTGTTTCTACTTATCAATTGCTTCTTCTACCCCTTTTCCTTTCATCCTTTTACCGTTGAAGAAAACTAAAGTCGAAAAGTAAACCAGAATTGCTTTGTTTTTACTTTAGGTCGTTGTGTGATTAGTCCAGAAAACTTGCGCCACTTTTCCAGCCAATCAGATTCAAGACCAACCGACCGCGACTAGGTCGGCCACGTTTTCCCGCTCTTCAGGTAGTTGGCTTGTTTATTCTCCAAGTTCTCACTAGCTCCTCGGATTTTCCTTACTATGATTGATATTGATTTACTATTGATTGCTTTGGTTTCGATTTTACGACAATCAATCGAAAAGCTCTCCAACCGCACCCTGCCGGGAGCATACCACGAAAGCGCACGGCAAAAATCACATATAACGATCATTTAAGACAAGGTCCTTTTATACAGATCAGAATCTTACCCGATCTTCATTCTCTGCCTCAATCACAGCCACCTTCTGTTCAAGCGCCTCGATAGCCTTGTTGACCTTGGGACGAGTACCAACAATGACTACCTGGTCAGACTCGTCCTTAGAGGGGGGTATGGTAATATTGACGTCAAACTCGTCCATCATTTGACGGACATTGGCTCCTTTGGCACCGATTATAAAGCGGTGGTAATCAAATGGAATGGTCATCATCTCTGTGATTGGGACAAGTTCCTGGAAGCAAACAATTAATAGGGTGTAAGGCGTAAAAAACTTCAGCGCAAAGAGGCAGACACGGCATTGGACATTGGATGGCTCGGGTACACAAAATCTCGTCGATTTAGCGCAAATTGCCACCCCTTCCGCTGAGGAAAAATGTCTACATACCAGTAATGCTTCTTTAGCAGCTTCAGCATTATCCTTAGATCCAGTAATAGTGATGATGTCACACTTTCGGGGACTAGCCGGGGGGGAGCCAGCTTCATCGCCGTTCACCTCCACGGGGGAGGAGCTGCCATTAACCATGCCTTGTCCCTTAGCTGCCGGGTCTCGGTCGGGAAACTTGATCTGAACATTGTACTGTGAAGTAACCTTCTGGACATTGACCCCTTTGGCTCCCATGATGTTACGGTGGTACTTCTGAGGGATGACGCACTCGATGGACACCATGGAATCCAGCTCATCTACAATCTCTAGGATCCTTTTCTTTGCTCCGTCGATGCAATCCTTGGCCCCTTTCAGGACAACACGATCAGAGTTCACGCCGTTCCTGGGGAAACTGACCACAACTCCGCCGAAGTCGTCGGCGATCTCGCGCAGTTTTTCACCTCGCTTGGCAACAAAATACTTATGGTGTTTGGGGTCTACGTGTACCTCGCCTTCGACGATGTTGTCCTGTAAAAGGGGGGAAATAACCAAGTTTTCACTAAAGCTATCTATATAAATACGTTATGTGCGATCTTAGAAGCAGTTGCATATTAGGGTGAAGGAAAAGAAAATGAGAGACGTTTACATGCTAATCTATCCACAATCAGCTTGCAAAGGAATTTCCTCAATTTCCTTAGGCGTTGACAAGGAAAATTTGTTGAACAATCACGAGCTTGTTTGGTTCGTAATCATTTCTTTTATTCCCGTGACCTCAATTCTCGATTCATGGGTGAAAGGAGAAATTAGATGCTAGTCACTCTGAGGGGTCAGAAAGTTGAAAACATATCTGTACCAGATCCTTGATAGCTTTCATCAGTTCTTGCTTGGCTGCCTCCACTCCTTCCTTCTTTCCAATGATGGTGATCAGTTCCTTGTCTTCATCACTTGGTGTCGGGAAAACGATCCTCGCTCCTGTATTCTCGCGCACCTTTCTGATGTTGGATCCACCCCGTCCAATTAAAAAGCGGTGATGCTGTGGCTTTGCACGAATCTCTAGGGTGTAACTATTGGTCTCCTGTGACACGGAAGAAAAAGTGAGATTTAATTTCATGAAAACCTTAATTAGTTTTGATTTGTACTTGCTACTAGTTACTTGACTGTCGCATATTGCGAGTCTGAGTAGTCTTAAAATTTATAAATTCACCTGACAATTTTCATCTCAGCCTTACAAAATAATATTGAAAAAACCCTTTAAATTCAATTCCGTAGGAGCTTAAACTTTTCCTTAACAAAATGAATTACTGATCTGAAAACTGTCCGTGCATTGTAGGATTGAGCGATCAACAACTGGCAAAACCGATCTCAGTCCTTTTTACGTGTACTGTGACGAAAATCAGTGAATGACTCCGATATACTTGGAGAAAAAGAATTCCAAGTGCTCCCGATGGGATTTGCACCTACGACCTTCCGATTACTGCTGCGAATGGTCTACCATTAAGCTATTGGAGACTAGTGGCAGGCTAAGGCGTTTAACTGGGTCCATGGGCACAAACGTCCTGCATAATGCTAACAGAGGAATGTCGATGTGATGCTTCTGCGCGATGAGGATGAAAATGAAGATGGAGAATTTTAAATCTAGCGATTTTTATGCAAAACATCCATTTTTGAAAACTTAATTTCTAACCTTTTCATTCAAAAGCTCCAGAAGCTGTTTCTTGGCTTTTTCCACATCATCCTTTGGTCCACGAATAAGAACTTTGTCACTGTTGGTTCCCTCAGGTGGGAATTTAATACTTACTCCCCCACAATCATCCATGATTGAACGGATCAACCGGCCTTTTGCACCGATCACAGCATTGTGATGTTTGTGTGGGATAATTACTTCAATTTGGGTGACATTTGCCTGAAAAACATACGTGTACATTTGTTAACCCTCTAACGACAAGCACCTCTTTCATAATTCTCTGCGTTTGTTGCTATATACATTTACCTCTGTACTTCTACGCAAATTAGTTACGAGAATCTGGCTAAAAATTAACACAACAAGCTGTTTATTAGTCCATAGAAAATGGAGAATTTTCTGATCACTGGTCTTTCATTTGCCTGAAAAACGTACGTGCGCTTTCGTTAAATCCTTAACACCAAAGATCTCTTCCAAATTTCTCTCTGTTAGATGCTTTTTACTTCTATGAGAGATAGTTCTAAGAATTGAGTAAGATGACAGGATGTTCAACAGTTAATGGAAATCAGAGAATTCTCTGGCTAAATTTCAATGGCCCTAACTATCCTTCATCCCGTTACTAAGAACATCCTTTCGTTATATCACAGTATGCTCCTGCCCCTATATTCTTGATTTCATTTCCTGAGATAATATCGTGAGACAACACTGTCTCCATAAGAAAGTCTAGTTTCTTATTCTCATCACTGCTATATGGATAATGTCAACATGTGGTTAGGAGATTTCAAATTTTAGTCACTACTTGGGAACTGAGTGTTAAGCCTTGAATCTACACTCCTCGAATACAACAGGTAAATCCTTACCAGCTCATTCTGTATTGTTGTTATGCGGTCACGTGCAGCTTCCACCTGTGCTTTGTGTCCTGTAATGACAATGACGTCACTGTCACTTCCTTCAGCTGGCAGCTCAATCTTTGTGTCAGTTTCTTCTCGGATCTGCAGAGTAAGCAGTGACAGATATTTAGACAGCACATAGATGAGAAGAATCTACAAATCTAAACTTCAGCATTCATATTCTCCAAACTGTTTGATTCATGTTTCCTATGGTACTGATAGAGAGAATTAGTCAGACAATCAGGAGCTTCTCTTGGTCTCAATAATTTCTCTCATTCTCCTAACCTTTATTATTGGTTGAAGGATGATACAGTAAGGGGAAACTAAATTACCCTGTGATCTAGAATTGCATTGGTCTTGCTTTACTCCATTCAGTAACAGGAAAACTTTCTCAACACGTCTCAGTAATTAAGTGAAGCCAATCAAGACTTGTACCCAACCACACCAAAGCTTAAAAGCTGTTTTGTTAAAAAAAGTTTAAAATTGTTTCTCCCCAAAAGCTGCTTGGACCAAAAGTACAAGTTAATGACAACCTTTTACCGCAATCAACTGAGGCTATTTCTATTTCTGGTTAACAACACACAATACCTTCTTGATGGTTGCTCCACCTCTGCCAATCACATTCTTATGGAACTGTTTAAAAATGGGAACTTCAACACGGTAGTTAGCAGCAATCTAAACAAAATAAAACAGAAGAAAGATTCAGTGCATCTGCCAGCTGACCTATAATATCTATCTAGTTAGTTTGTCTTGTCAAGCAACCCATTTACCAATTACAACATGCCAAGAGATGTTTAAAACTATGTAATTTGTCAACAGAATGAAGATGATTATATAAAAAAAAAACAAATAAAAAAAACATATAAATAAGTCAATATCAGAATGCTGAATGTGCAAATATGGTGACACAATGTTAAAAAATTAGGATGATTTTTCAGCCAAAACACCCTCTGATGGTCAAGCATTTGGTCTTTCATACATGTGACTGTAACAATTACCTTTTTGTACATAACGAACTATTTGACTTTGAGCAAGCTTTTCCCAACAGAATGGCAACAAAACAAAAGAGAGTTCAGCTTGTAACATACTTTAGCTGCCCTAAAAGAACAAAATTGTTCAACTGAACCAACAAGTATTACCAGTTCAGAGCTCAGTCTCTTGAGCAAAGTGTAAACACCATCTACATCTTCTCTGGGTCCTCGTAAATTCACAATATCACTCATTTTGCCAGCATCAGGGAAGGAGATTTGAACTTCTGGATATTTCTCCCGAATCTCACGGATCTTTCCTCCCTTAGTGCCAATGATGGTTCGGTGGAATCGTTGTTCAATAAGAATATCTTTGGTCTTTTCATTTTCCTGCAAGGAGCAGCACATCAAAAAAATTTTCACACATGGATGACACTTGAAAACTGATCTTACTTTGAGCTACATTTATGATGGGAACCCTTTAATAAACATTACAATGAGTAAAAATTCTAAAGGACATTTGAAAGGAAACAGAATCTTTCAATGTGACTTTCCCATAATTTGAGTAACTAACTTTTCAACTCCCACAAGTGATCAACACAGACTTTCTCCTTTCAATATCAACACAATATCAAGCGAACAAGTGATGAGAATTCAGAAAAACATCAGAAGGGGATTAATTAGTTGATGCAATTATCAAATTCTCCAAACTACCATCAGAAGAATTGTATGACAGACAGTAAGGAGAATTACTAACTAGATCTTGGAGGTGATGGGGTTAAATAATGGGAGATACGCCACACCAAAAATGCTTATATTGCCAAAACAGCAAAAACAAACAAACAAAAAAATTGAAAACTGTAAAAACATTTTGCACAAATAAACTTACCAGTTTCTTAACCATTTGCAATATTTCAGCTTTGGCCAAAGCTACTCCCTTGGGTGAACCTTCAATCCTCAGTACATTGCTCTTTTCGTTGTTGGATGGAATCAAAATGGATGTTCCTGTTTCAGTTTTAATGCGGTTCACTGAAAAATACAAGCAGAAACACATGTATGCTCCATTGCTTGGTTTGTTTTCTTTTCACAAACACTTGAAAGGTATCACAAACAAACTGCAATTTGATGAAGTTTACAGTCATACCATTGCTTCCATTTTTGCCAATGATGTGTGGGTGATACTTATGGTCAACTAAGATTTCTGCAAAGTCCATGGATGCTCTCTGTCATTTGGACAACAAAAGCAGTGGTTGGTGAGAAATCAAACACAGATTCTACTGACAATAATAAGTTCTCATAATTTACCCATTTCTTTTCATCTAGTCACATTTGCCTAGCTTCCCATAATAGAGGACTTAAATATCTCACTTTTTCAATATTTTACTTTTTCATTTTACATGTTTGGCCATTCTGAGCTGTCTCAATCTCATCAAGACTCTTTTGTCCCCATCTACACAGAAAACTTACCAGAAAGAGAACCCTTTCGAAAACAAAACACACTTCTGATGGTTTTCAAAATGTAAGGACTTCTGTTGTAAGACAAACATTGTCACATATTTGATCTACCTTTGGTTAAACCTGAACTCACCAGTTCTCTAATAAATGTCTCAAGGGATTCTTGTGCCTTCTCTACTTCCTGAGGGGGTCCTTCTAGAGAGACGCTGTCCTTCTCATCACTGAATTCAACATGAACCTGTCAAAAATCACCGTCCTATTACGTCATGCACATAAAATACAACAAAATTACACACTGGACATAGAATTGTCATGTGCAGAGGTTTCAATAATCCTATACACCCTAAAATCAGCATCCACAGTCTCCATACTCCTCTCTATACATTCCCTTTAGTACTGACAAGGAGGCTCTCTTGTTTAGGTTGCACTATAACAATTCCTTCCCGGGCACAGCTGCATATTGCACCATCGACAGCAGCTTATTGAAATAGTTACTGCAACCACTGTATCTGAGAACATCCAACTGTTTGCAGTGTGTGTGCTTGTGCTCTGTGTTGACTTCCAAATCTAACAAGTGAATTAAGGGGTTTCTTCTCCGCACAATTTTCCAACCTCCACCAGAAAACAAGTGACGAGAATAGAAAAATTATCAGCTGGATTTCTTGTTCTTGATCCTAAATTCTCCCAACTGATTTACAAAGAAGAGTATAATAACAAGAAGGAAGAATGTCAAATCACATTGAGGGAATGAAAAGGTAGATTAACTAAAGCTGCCAACCTTTTGTAAATCCTGGGTAATCTTGCGTATATTCTGTCCTTTCCTGCCAATGATAAACCTGTGAAGCCAGCGGGGTGCATCAACCTCGGCACTTACAACACTGCTTGCTTTCTCATACACCTGGGTCAAGGCTGTCCCAAGTTTATCTGGCTCACCACGCAAGGTGATGGTCTCTGAATCACTGTCTAAAGGTGGCATCTCCACAGACACACCTGAGAAAATAAATTTCCACACCAGAAATTCACCTCTCTTTTTCTTGATAATTATATGATAAAATTAATTGCCTTAACCTTTTAAGCATGATTACCTGGAATATAAAAGGATGTTTACATTTTAACTGTCTTTAGCTTGCCAAAAGGCTTCATTAGAAGAACTGGGTAAGTGAGCATAGTAACACTGAGTTGAAGCTGCTAATTCATGATGCCAGAGCATCATTACCCTCTAATTATCAGAGGTGATCAACATATAACTTCTCCTCATAGTATTCATACATTATCCAGCAAACAAATAATAATACTCAAACTTATCAGGTAGAAGTTGTTATTCTAAGATCTAACAAAATTCACATCACTAATTTACTGGGGCATGTGTAGCAGCTAAAGGGGAGAATTAACAATCACATTTTGGGAGTTTAAGGGTTGATGCAGCTTGTGCATGAAACTTTGGGCTGGGCCTAGCTTAAAACAGGAGTCTATCCACAGGTTAAACTGCACAGCATTTCATTCTAACATTATCTGTTGAAAATGGAAAGAAAAATGATCTATACTCCTTTTGAGACTTTACATCTGCTACTTTCACTACAGGAAATTTACTATTCAGCAGTCAGTTTTTCTTTTTCTGATGGCTTCCTGTTGATATATATTTCTGAACTTCATTCCTATACTCACCAGTAAGAGCCAGTATTTCCTGCAGGGTACCTCCACGAGGACCAATCACATACTTATGCTGAGACTTCTTTACTTCAATGGACACAGTGGTCGTCTTCCGTTTTTTCTCCTCATATATAGCCATAATGATTTCCTTTGCCTTAGCCACACCTTCCTTCTCCCCTGCAATAGTGATCTCGTCCTTCTGAACGGATGGAGGTGGGATGTTGATACGTGCTGTAGTCTGTTCCGTGATCTTCGAGGCATTGGCTCCGGATATGAAAGGATGGTAAAAATGTTCAATGTTGAGTCTTTCAAAGGCAAGTTTAGCCTGCAAAAAATAATTAGAAATAAAAAACAGTGAGGAATAGTGAGGTGTTACTTAACAAAAATTTTCCCTCAAACACCAGGCCTCCACTCAAGCCAGGTGGCTCATTCAGCCCAAGCTCATCTCAGCTTCTGTGGCACAAGTGGAAAGGGAGTATTGCAATTCCCCAACCCAAACCAGAATGGGATGCAAGTCAAACACAAGTTCCCCCATTAGGCTCCACAGACCATTAAGCCATACATAGTCCTGGCTGAAGAGGGGCAGTGTGAGAGGAAATCATCTTGCTGAAAAAACTCACCACAGAACAAGGTCTTCACCTAAGACCTATTAACTTGAGGTGTGTAGTGCTGACCCTAACACCACAACATCATCTCAAAATTTCACTTTAAAAACAGGCCATAACAGCATCTCAAAATTTCATTTTAGTAAAAGGCCACAACATAACCTCACAATTTCACTTTAGAAACAGGCCACAAAATCACCTCACAATTTCACTTTAGAAAAAAGCTACAACTTAATTTCACTTCATAAACAGGCCACATCATCTCACAATTTCACTTTAGAAACAGGCCACAACATCATCTCACTATTTCACTTTAGAAAAAAGCTACATAACCTCACAATTTCACTTCATAAACAGGCCACATCATCTCACAATTTCACTTTAGAAACAGGCCACAACATCATCTCACAATTTCACTTTAGAAAAAAGCTACATAACCTCACAAATTCACTTCAGAAACAGGCCACAACATCATCTCACAATTTCACTTTAGAAAAAGCTACAACATAACCTCACAATTTCACTTCATAAACAGCCACATCATCTCACAAATTCACTTCAGAAACAGGCCACAACATCATCTCACAATTTCACTTTAGAAACAAACCACAACATCATCTCACAATTCCACTTTAGAAACAGGTCACAAAATCATCTCACAATTTCACTTTAGAAACAGGCCACAACCCACAATTTCACTTAAGAAGCAAGCCAAAAAGGATCTTATACTCAGAAACTAAAAATTGAGACAAAATTAGTTGACAAATTGTGCCTAAGCAGTAATCTTGATCCTTTAAATCCCAAGATCTGAAAGTTAATTCTCCCCTCTTGCTGCTGCACATTTTCTTTTAACTAAGTCACAAAAATTTGGTGTTAGATCAAGAGAAAAACCTCTACTTGACAAGACACAGGCCACAACATCATCTCACAATTTCACTTTAGAAAAAAGCTACAACAAAACCTCACAATTTCACTTCACAAACAGGCCACATCATCTCACAATTTACTTTAGAAACAGGCCACAACATCATCTCACAATTTCACTTTAGAAAAAGCTACAACATAACCTCACAATTTCACTTCAGAAAGAGGCCTCAATATTAGCTCACAATTCACTTTAGAAAAAAGCTACAACATAACCTCACAATTTCACTTTAGAAATAGGCCACAACATAACCTCACAATTTCACTTTAGAAATAGACCACAACAGCATCTCACAATTTCACTTCAGAAACAGGCCACAACATCATCTCACAATTTCACTTTAGAAATAAGCCTCAATATTAACTCAAAATTCACTTTAGAAAAAGGCCATATCACCTCACAATTTCACTTTGGAAACAGGCTACAACAGCATCTCACAATTTCACTTTAGAAATAGGCCACAATATCACCTCACAATTTCACCTTAGAAACAAGCCATAATGTTATCTCACAATTTCACCTTGGAAACGAGCCACAACATCATCTCACAATTTCACTTCAGAAACAAGCCACATAATCATCTCAAAACTTCACTTTAGAAACAAACCACAATATCATCTCACAAATTCACTTTAGAAACAAGTCACAACATCATCTCACAATTTCACTTTAGAAACAGGCCACAACATCAACATCATCTCACAATTTCACTTTAGAAACAAACTACAAAATCATCTCACAAATTCACTTTAGAAACAAGTCACAACATTATCTCACAATTTCACTTTAGAAACAAACCACAACATCATCTCACAATTCCACTTTAGAAACAGGTCACAAAATCATCTCACAATTTCACTTTAGAAACAGGCCACAACCCACAATTTCACTTAAGAAGCAAGCCAAAAAGGATCTTATACTCAGAAACTAAAAATTGAGACAAAATTAGTTGACAAGTTGTGCCTAAGCAGTAATCTTGATCCTTTAAATCCCAAGATCTGAAAGTTAATTCTCCCCTCTTGCTGCTGCACATTTTCTTTTAAATAAGTCACAAAAATTTGGTGTTAGATCAAGAGAAAAACCTCTACTTGACAAGTTTAAGTGTCCTCATGACAAGTCTGTCTGTATGGATATGAAAGGGAGAAGATACAAGTAAATCACCTCTGGGAGTTAAGGGATTAAGACACCAGATAAACACTTCTTTTAGCATTGCACAATAATCTGCAAAAGGGAATGCTACTCCAACATTAAATGTTGCTTGCTTGCTTGCAACTGAACATCAGAGAAATTTTAGAACACTACAGTTAAGAAGGAGAAGTGCCAAGGCCAAAAGGGGTGAAAATTAAATCATAGGGGGGCTTGAAAATGCCAATGTGTTGACAATTCTGTCTCTGACTGCAGCTATACCTTGCAGAGCTGTGTTAGGCCACCCAAATAACTGCCAAACCTACGTTTCTTTAACTCCACTCCACCCAACACTAATTATCTCCTTGCAACTTACCTGTTCATCAGATATGATCTGTATCTCATGCCGAGCACTGTCCACACCTTCTTTTGTTCCCACAATTCTTATGGTATCAGATCCATCCCTAGGCATGGTGATTTTCGTCGCAGTTTGCAATTCAAGTGTCTGAAGCGTTTTGCCTCCTTTGCCAAGAATGAATTTGTGATGTTCACGGGGAACGTTGAGTTCAACATTAGCCTAAAAATTCAAGATTATATCAATTATGTTCATAAAACCCTACTGCCCTTCAACCTCTAACACTGACCAAAGTCTAATTCCTTCTTACATTAAATCCATGAATCACATGTTAAAGTCATGAGAATTAAGGAAATGATCACCAACTAAAAGGCCTAAAATTTAAAGGTTAACTTTCATTTTGTACATATAACAACACTACCCTTTGACAGTGACTAATGTTAAATTTTTTTCCTTATTCTCATTACTTGTTTGCTTGAAATAGTACTGACAGTGTAAGGAGAAATTCTGTCTAGGTCACTAGTGCAGCTTGCAGGGTCAACTCTTTACACCCTAATATTGGTTGTTATATTCTCTACACTGTTCTCTTTACATTTGTTATGGTACTGACAAGGAGAAGTTGTTTGACAATCAGGAGCTCCTCAAAATTGTTGATTATTTCCTGTATTCTTGTGACCTTTAAATTTGATTCAAGGGTGAAATTAGATGCCAGTCACTCTTAGAGGTGAAAGGTTGAATGAAATATAAAACTCAAATATCTGTCAAACTCCTTTGGGTACCAGCAGGTATGCTAGAATTCTCATTATAAATATATAAATTTTTCAGGTACAAACTGCTTTTACCTGAGTCTGAAGTTGGGTTAGCACCATACGCCTAGCTTTTGCCAGTAATTCCGGTTTTCCAGTCACCATGATTGTCAAGCCTTGATCTTTTCCTGAACTGATCTCAATTGAAGCTCCGGTCTTTGCCATAATGTCGCGGCAGATCTCTCGTTGACGGTCATCTCCAAAAGCATTTTCATTTGGCTGTTTGTAACGCCTTTCCTCCAGAGGAACTCGGAAGACCTACATTGAGAAGTAAAAAAGAAAACAAAAAACATTACCCAGGATTGTAAAGTACAATCACCACAAATAACAGCAATTCCTCTGTTCTTTACAAAACCTCTGTATTCTAAAGAATTGCTGGCATATTAAAACAACTGTTTCTTTCATCCTTTTACTCACAACAGCCAAAATCTTCATTCTCCACATGGTCTGTGCGATTATTTTTTGTCAACTATAAGTGAGAGAGGCTTTCATTTCAACCTAAGCAGATTTTTAAAGATAATCTGTGTTCCAAATCTACATCAGAGGCTGTATCTTCATCTAATGGAAAAGGGAGCCAGCAAAAACCCATCCCCATTACTGGGTGCAAGATCCACCATCTACTGATTCTAATTAAAAACCTACATAGAAACTTTAAATCCCTGAAGATATCATACTCAAATCTAAACAGCAAAACAATCAAAGACAAAAAGAAAAGACATGTTGATACACTTCTCTGTAAGAGAGAATCTGTAACTCTTTGTCTTTGCTAACTCTAAACACATTCTACACCCTTTGAGGACAAAGCCCCAGTGCTTTAATTTCAAAGACATGCTTTACAGTAAAAAATGATTTTATCTAACTTCTAGTTAGATTTGGATATCATATTAATTTATTACCACAAGCTCAACAAAAGTGTAGAAAGAGATCTGACCCTTTCCTGTGATATGAAAAAAGAAAATGACTTCTAACCAAAAAGGAATATTCTTTTCTCAAACTAACAATTGACACAAAAGACATTCTTGAGACAATTTCTCTCTCCCTGGAAATCTTTCATCTTATGTCCAATTAAAATTTATCTTTCAAAAAGCATTTTAAAGGAACTAAAAGAGAATGTGACGCATTTAGACGTGGATCAAAAGAGGTTAATAAAAACATTAAAAATGAAGCTTGGCTTGGCACATTTTACACTAACCCTACAAGATCAAAAGAAATGTTAACAAATTGCTTCCATGGAAACTGAAGCAGGAGAAAAGAATTTTATGCTATTATTTATTTAATCACCTGATCAAGTTTTGTTTACAGAAAGTCTTTCTTGTGTTAATCTTCATAATACTACCTTTCCACCTCTTTTATTTCAAAAGTTGCATATTAAGATACTGATTAATTCACTGATAGCTAGCCACTCCTGTCCTGAAGTTGGTGTCTCTCTGGACAGCTGTAACAAGTAGGATTATTCCCCTACCACTAGAGACTGGAGAAGTGAAAAAACACCTCGAGTAATTAGAAACAAGATCATATCACATTTCTGTTTTTCTCTCTTCTGGAGGGCATGATCAATTAAGTTTTTTAAATCATGAATTAATGGAAATTTTTTTAGTGAAGAAAGAAAAGGAAGAAATATATTCATTAAATTTCAACTCTTAGTCCTAAATGTATTTGGATCTAATTACAGTACCACATACTAACTAATGTTACTGGAAATTACAGCAAAATAACTCTTGACATATCTTGCTTGACACAAAGGATGCTTGATCATTTTATGTGGGGGCTTACAACAAATCGCTTATTTTCATGATAGGAAAATTAGTTTAATATGAAGTGGGCTGTTGGCGGGACACGTAGGGAAAAATTAACTCTATTCAGATAGTCATTGTTCGCTATGCAAATTGCCTATTTCGTGACAACAGTGCCGGCGAAACTCGAAGAAACATGTGATCAGAACTTTAAGACTGTTTTGTACATGTCGCTAAGACCTCACAAATACCTTTTTACTTAGTTATCAAAGAAGGCACGATAAAAACGGAACGCTAAAAATTAACTGTGAAACTGCGTGAATTCAGAAAGTGTGGATCAGCAATATAGAGGTATTTTTCATTATTCCTGAGAAATGGTTTTCGACTATTTTCTACTCAGAACTCAACGATTAAAAAACTTGGCGATCAACTACATAATTCCATTGATTTTAATGTGTCGTGAAATAATGTCAACATTTTACCAACCATTGAGGCAAGAATTATGAAAATATCACTTAAATTATTGATGCTTTGTATGGTTCAAAACTAACTAGCAAAATTCTGTCGAGATTGAAGCAGAAAAACGCTCAACTGTTAAAAAAGTACACAAAGGAAAAACGTGTCAATATAACGACAATGTTCTTTGGCAGTTACTATGTCAGGGAATAATTTAATGAAACTATTTCTTCATACTTCAACAACAGCCAACACCGTAAGCCGTGGGCTGACCGGAAGACCTGTAAACGTGGCTTGAAGAACTAAGCATCGTTCATTGTCTATCGAGAGGAAATATTCTAGGCGTAACAACTACAGACAAAAATAAGTTTACAATAACTGATACTATCTATTTCATGGACGTTCTTTTCCATATTATGAAATAAAAGCGATCCCGTGGGCGAAACAGAGAAAGGCAATTCCAGTCGTGAGGTTGTATCAATTTTCACGCTGAACGTAGCAATCTAAGTAAAGAACTCAAATCAGCTATATTCATACCAAACTAATAAATATTAGACAAGTTCAAAAAGAACAAATTAACCTTCACTTATTTAGAATTCCTCTTTAGGACGTTAATTTCCTTTTTGTCTCTATGCGATTTCAGTTATATATACCTGAGTCACAGTGGTAGAGCGAATCGGACCCGTTCCAGTTCGCCATTTTGATCCGGCGTCGCTTTGCGTTGAATTCTCCACATGAGCGCTTGGAAGGGGAGGGAAAGCTTCAGCATACGTCGGTTGATATCCCTCTAAGTCCAGTCCGTCATCTTCTTCGAAATGGTTATTCAAATCTTCCGGCGGGATGTAACCACCGTCGCTGTACACCGACCCTTGTAAGATTTCTTGAGGGTGGCTCTCGCCAGCAACAGGATCCCCATTAATCTTGTCCATATTCTTTAAATCTGGTCCGTTAGCCGGTCAGGATCTGCAGTCCCACTAAGGTAAAAAAAACATAACACAAACCAAAGCTGTTAAAGACAAGACTAGACGGGAAAATACTACGTCTTTACGGCACAATCACATCTCGTGGCTAATCGAAGGTTATTCAATCCACGATTGCAAACAAAGGGGAATTCCACTAAAATTGGCTAACCTGCTAAGCAATGAGGACTGTTTCCGATAAAATCAGTCCAGGGATAGATTCCTGGGTTAGCAAGCCAGTATGACGACCAAAGGAAAGGAAGGGAAACTAAATCTTTGGGCCAAATGGCTGAACGAAAAGAAACACTGATCAAGTACTTCTAAGAGAAGTATATCACGCGCGAGAGCACGACGACATCGATAAGTTCCTTTGTCTCACTTCCAAGATAATTACGTCATACACTAACCATCCAATCAAGTTATAAATTTTATTCGCTCCCAGTTTAGCCGAGGCTGCATGCAGGCGCAATATTTTGTTTGTGACTGCGGTAAACTTCTGAAGAGGATTTTTACGCCATGTCCTCTTGCGTGAACTAGTTAAGTGGAATGTCTCACTTCTTCCGCTGAAGCTGAAGAGCTAAAAAAGATCTCTTTGTCTCTTCCAGTCGAAGGTAAGACTGGGCTTCTGGGCATAACATTGGTACGCACAAAGATTCTTTTCCACAGGCTTCACATTTGTCGACCTTTGGATACTTTAAACCCGAAAATGTTTCGACGAGAGCGAAAATGAGTTGGCCCGATTGAGAGAAACCGGAAAAACAATTCATCCAACAAGGTGGTCACAATCTCCACGTAATCGCGTATAGAATCTTTAAGCTTACCAATCCGTTATTACCTTCGATAAAAAATAAAAAGAATTATGAAAAGAAAAACGAGAAATTGTCGCAGAGATTAAGGTAAAGCCTTTTATTCTGGCCCTCAGCCCATTTTTCAAGATTTTTGTCTTGTTGTTGTTAAAAAAAGGCGAGAAGTTGCGAATTGTGTGTAATTAAATGCATCAGAGGTCTGTATAAAATGAAACGATGCATTTTTAAATGGCGTGATAATGATTCAAAATTACATTAACGAATAATACACATAATAAATCTCTCTTTTCCTACTAACAAGTAATTATATATCTCAATATAGTAAAATATCTCTTAAATAAATAACTCTCCGCTTTGCATTTTAATATAAACTTCTTTATATACTACAGTTATATATCCGATCATTTGTATTTAATCTACATTATATGAAACAAACTTTACGTGCGTGTGACCAGCACTCTTCAATAAAATTAAAATATATATATACTTTCAATTTAATCTTTGATATCAGAGTCATTCAAGTTTCAAGGAATCAAACACTTAAGCAAGTTTACGACCGCGGTCATAGAAGGCCTTTCCTCGGGATTGCCATTCCATGATGACGTCATCAGCTCCCGGTACCGGTTGTCTACGTCATTTCCCTCGGGGATCTCCGGACGCAGATTACAGGCAACAACTCGGAAGATCACAATCTGATGATTTTGTAGCTTGTACGGAATTTCACGGGTCCAAAACTGCCACAAGCAGATTCCTAGGGAAAAAACGTCAGCTTTGAAGGTGGGACTTTCCCCCTTCAGGAGTTCGGGAGCCCGGTAGGCATATGTTCCGGTGAGATACGATCGTGACGGTGTATTGGGCCGTTCTTGGATGATCTGACAGCATCCAAAATCGGCGAGTTTACAGCTACCATCCGGAGCTATAAGAACGTTGGCGGGTTTTAGGTCGAGATGTGCGATGTTATTGTCATGCACATATTCCAAGGCAAGCGCCACCTCGTATGCAAATGTGACGCGCCGTTTAAAATCGACTTTTTCATCCGCGTCGTCCAGCACATGTTGCAAGTTTCTTGAACTGACAAACTCCATGATTATAAACGGTTGTTCTTCAAGGCTGCGCGCTGCGTTGGTTCCCAATACTCGCACAATGTTTGGATGTTTCAGAGACAAGACTTCGTGGTGCACTTCAGCCTCGAAGCTTTGCATCGCCGCTTTTTTGTTGCGAGTGTTGGTGTGAAACCTCTTCATGGCAACCTTGCAGTTCTTGTGCATAGCTTCGAAGACAGAACCAAACCCACCTGATCCCAAAAGGCGAATGACCTCGACCTCGTTGACATCGACTCGTGATATAAGTTCAATAGAGCTTTGACTTAGCATTCTCATTTTGTCTTCTGTTCACTATGGAAAGCAGTAAGTTTCCAGGATTCCCGGGTAACGGTATACTTAGGTGTAAAGCTTTGCTAATGAGGCATGATCGTGCCGCAGGGGAGTTATCATTACCCTTGGGTGTACATAAACAGATTTATGACCATTCATTGAAAGCTGAGAGAAATTAAACTGTGAAGTTTGAGTGTTAGTTAGGTGGCCATTTGATCAAAGTGTAAATATCACCAGCTTCCAACAAATGACTGCTATTAATGACGCACCTCGGAGACTGAGATGAAAAGAAGGACGCTCAAACATCTTTTGATTATTAAGAGACGGCAAATGTGGGCATTTTTTTTCTCCAAATAAAGGAGAAGTGGAGAGATACTCCGTCCTGTAAAAAAACACGCCAAAAAAATCAAAAACTTTATTCTCCTGATTATCAAATAAACTAAAAGATTCATCCTCACCAAGGTTCAGTAACACTAGCGGCATGCGATAGATTTATTCATATAAGTGACTTCCATAAAATTTCTCGCTACAGGATCACCTCTGAATCAAACATTAAGGTTACGAGAATAAAGGAAACGATCACTAAGAAAAGATGTAAGCTCTTAATTGTTTGATAAATTTTCCTATAATTAATACCACAGGAAATTGTGCAGAGAAGTGTGGAGAATAGTTATACTAATGTAAGGATGTAAAAAGTTAAATCAATTTGAGGAAAAAATAAACTTGAGGCTATAAAAATCGTTCTCAGGGAGAGCGGGGACGGGGGAGGGAGAGGGAGATAAGGGAAGGAAAGAAGGAAAGTTATGTTAAATCTCAATGAGAAAAGGGAACAATAAAAACCAGTTGCCGGAGATGATGGCAAAAGTTTCAAGAGAGGGTCTGTCGAAAGTCCCCCCAGGGAAATAAAATGTTTCATTTTTTTTTAAGTTTGTTAGGGATAATGCATTGATGAAAACATGTTCCCTATTAATTGTGGAAATATAAATGGATGCCACGAGTCTTCTGTCACGTGGTTTATAAGAAGATACAGACACAAAAAAAATTTTAAAAAATTAAACAAGAACATATTTTTTTGGATGCAAATTCCTTCTAAAAATCCTATGTTATGCGGTGATAAACAGGATAACACCTATATGAAAATAAATTTAATTTTCCACAAAACTGTAACCTTTTTACAAAAATAGTGACTCTGGCATCTTGAGTCTGAAATTTTCGTGCGATTTTCAATGAATATTTTTTAAAACTACACTTACACCAGCTCTTCTATGCGAATTCATCGGCAACCATCACAAGACGCCAAATAATTGCGGTATAAAGGTTGGCATTCTTATAAATTTGACGACAGAAAGAGTTCGAAAACGGATCATTCTCACAAGTCTCCCTTTTGGAGCACGGTAAGGTAGCACACTGGTGTTGCTAAGCAACTTAAATTGTAAATGAGCGTTGTATGTCCCAAATCTTGGCGTTTTTAAATGGCAAAGTCTGAATAATTATTCTAATTTATGCATTTCAGGTACCACGCCGAGAGAGAGAAAAAGAGTGCGTGTAATATCCGATCGTTACGAAGTATCGAGTATCCCTTTCACTTTCTTCTCATAAATTTAAAATTTGAAACGCGAACAAAAAACAGAGGGATTGTTATTGATGAGTACGTGATCATTATCGCACTTCTTTTTCACTCTCCGCAGTGTGCGCCCCACCCACCCCCCCCCCCATTCAATTTTTATCTCACATATGTGCCACTATTAATTTTGTAAAGGTAAGAGAACTCTTCATCCAAAGGTTATCTAAGAGAATATCATGACTATACTCTGATTAAAACTAACCTAAACTAATTAAAACTTTTCTCGTCGATGTCAATCAGATCCAACTTTACCGGATCGATAATTTACCTTAAACAGGTCAGTCAAATTCCCCCCAAAAAAGAACAGTTTGAATGTTTCCTATGAAATCCTTTGGCTCACTTCTTTACACTGCATGCTTCTCACACAACCAGAGATGTTCATTGGTCCTGTTGTTGTATGTACAGACCAATGGTCCTAGTCTCCACCAATCAGGCGAGATCTCCAACAGTTTGCACATCTTTCTGCGGCTTAGCCCTTCATAACTCTGCACAAATTCTAAGTCTTCCTGCATGAAACCCATGTAGCTGTTCTTCAGTTCGGGAAATTCCACAAAGTAGTGCTCTAACAAGTCCTGGATGTCCGTGACGAGAACGTGACGTAGTTTTGCCTCGCCCAAGATAATCTTGACCGGAACATGTCCCTGGTCAGATCCGTCGGGGGCGTCGTCATCTCGTAGCATAAAAGCGAGTTTCAAAAGCTTGCACGCACGTGCTCCAAAAACGTCCAGGAACGCTCGGATGTCTGGGATTCGGAAGCCTGGCCCCTCCGTAAAATGCCAGTATCCGGGACATTCGCACAGGAAATGCACAGAATAGCCATCTTTTATGGGTGAGTTGACCCGAAGCCGCTTCTTGAAGGCCGGGCTTTGAAAGCCTATCGGGAACACCGCCGGGAGTCTTGGACAGTAGCAGTCGTCCAGAATCCTGCCTGCCTCGTCGAAAAATACCCCGAGCCTGACCTCGCCCTTCGCTGGTAGTTCAGAAGGAAGTGAGACTAGAGGAATGTCTCCACGAATTACAGCAGCCTCTGTACTGAGATCGTGCCCCCACGAACAATAGTTACAACCATCTTTGACAAGTTCGCTCAACAGCGCAGGATTCTTGAAACCAGCGAGTTCACACGCGGTGCAAACGATCTGCCTGACATAGCGTATCCCAGGATACCGCGTATCAACCACTGTTTTGATCGCAGCTCTCACATCTGGAAGCACACAGCAGGGAGATGGACCGCGTATAATCACTTTCAACTTGTGCTCGAATGGTACACCCTCCACACTAACCCGATGTACCTCCAGATTTTCTGCTAAAGGGTGTATCTCTTTACAGTGGAGGGAGCAACCCATGCTGGCCAACAATGTCGTTGCAAACACCATATGGAAGCGAAAGAACGTGGGTTCTACCTCAAAGTTGTTCGGCAGTTTCCTTCGGTTAATGGCAATCGTCAAATCGCTGAAAAAGGTCGGAGGAAGGAAGCTGAAATGGAACTCACAGCTGATCTGGCGTTGGCCATCCGAAGGCCTCATCGGCCACGTGTCCTCGTCTGCTTTCCCGATCGGTAACTGGAAGGGAACCAGTTCCTCAGTTTCCGACAATGGAAAGCACAATCCTAAATTTCTGAACAAAGTCAACATCGCAAAGCGTTGTCCTTCAGGGACATCAGGCCAGGTTTTCGCCAGGTTGTCGATTCGTAATATTCCGTCCAAACCCGAACTCGCGCCCGAAGGTGACCCGACGAGGAGACACATCTGTTTGGACAGCCAGAGAGGATCGATGAAGATCACATCGCCAATATCCGGCATATCTTCGTACCAGAGGATTTCTCCTTGAGAATGAAAGTACGTCATCAGTGCCTTGAGTTTGAAGTCTTGTTTTACTCCACAGCCATTCGCGATCTCTCGAAGTCTGTCGTAGGTTAGAAGCGGCCAGTTCTTCAATTCATCCTCTGCGTTGCACATTTCCTGTATTCTGTCCCGCACGTACAAGCACTTCTGCGGGATTCGGGAACTGACCTTTGTGTTGAGGAGTATAGACGCGCTAGAACCCACGCCTACTGTGAACTTCTGCATGCTCCGATTTTTAGAGCTGAGGAGCTTTTTGGGAAACTGGCCATGGCAGCTGACTTCATAATAACCCACAACATGTGGGATACACGGAGCTGGAACAGGTCCAGGAACACGAGGGACGGTTTGTTCCTGGACATAGAATAAGGAGCCAGTAGAAGAGCCCTCACAGACAAGGGTCGCCTCGCAAAGACCGCAATGAGGCACAGCTTCTCCCTCAAATTGGCGTCTGTGCTCGCGACGATACTTGCTCAACAGATTCTCGATGTCTTGACGAATGCGTACTCGGATATCTTCGGTGAGTTTCGGGTCATCGGCGTGGGTACCAACAATCATCACGTGAGAGTTTGGAGCTCTCGAGAAGATGATTTGAAGCCAAAGTTCCACTCTTCCGAGCTGGTAAACTGAACACGAGGTCTTGGTGACCGTGTAAGCACTCATGTCAAAAACGACCTGATAAAGAGTGTTCTCTGACAAGAAAAAGTGATGCGAGCTGAGCATGGCTTCGTCTCCTCCCAAATCAAACACTTTTAATCTGCAATCCATAAGATTCATGGAAGATATTTCGATTCCGTCAGTCGTAGTGGTCGGACCGACCCCGCTTATTCGCCAATCTTTGGTATGACTCAGACCCTTCACAAGTGAAGTCTTACCAACGCCATTTCCTCCGACAACAATCATCTTAATTTGGTTGTTAGACACAGGATCGTCCAAGAATCCACTCAGGAACTCCAAAATGCTTTCAGTTCCTTTGTTTAGAATGTGAACCGGTGGGAATTTTAGACGATTTCTTGTAATTCCGAGATTTCGCAGCCTGGTCAGTAGGCCAATCGACGCAGACAATTTCTCCAGTTTGTTACTGGTCAAGTCCAGACTTTCCAGCGAGCCTAAGCATCCAAGTGTGTCTGGCAAGTTGTCGAGTGCATTCCGATCACAATGTACAAACTTTAACTTCTGCAGCCTGGAAATCGTGTCAGGGAGTTTCCTAATCTTGTTGCCACTTAACCGCAAACGTTGCAGACTTTTGAGCTCTCCTAGTTGTTCAGACAGACGCGATACGCCACATTTGACAACACACAAGCTTTTCACACTCACTACTGAGTATAGGGTCCCTGGTAGCTCCGCAGAGCCGAAATCGCAATTTGTTATCGTTAGAGACTCGAAGCAAGACTGGATCTGCGAGAAGTCGAACAGACATGGACCTTCTGAATTTAAAATAGTCAGTGACCTCACCGGAAGCATGGGTACGGTCTCGTTCACAAAGTTTGCCACTTCCGTTCCATTCTGACCAATGAAAAGGATCTTTGCGAGTGGGCGGTGCGATGCGGTGGTGTAAAAAAACGTCACTTGTCGGGTGAACTCGGTGATATTGCTGTTCACGACATGTTCCGAATCTTCATCCTCGTCACTAAGCCAGAACTCGCAACGCTTTCTCCAAGGGTCTGGTGGGTTAGGAAACTCACAGCCGCTCTCGAGAAGAAAGCGCACTGCATCTAAGCTGTTTTCTTTTATCGCCACGTCTATCGGAGTGTGAAACGCTTTGTCTTTGGTGTTCACATCGATAAAATCGACAACGGTTTCCAGGGAAGGAACATGATTGCGTTTTGCAGCGCGATGAATCAAGTTCGATCCCTCTTTGTCAAAATCTGGGTGAAATGTAGACAACGTCACTTTATCCATAACACTGATCAGCACAGCTGCGTTGAAAACCTCTCTGACTTCATAATCTCCTGCTGAAAACTCTAAATACTTCACTGCTCCTACCTGCTGCGCATAACCGGCTCCTGTGACAGGAGAAACCGGTTTCTTTGACGCGTCTCTCTCGTCCCAGAGTTCTCTCCATTCCGTCTGAGTGCCGACTAATATGAAAGGAATCACAGGGCAGTGCTTTTGAATTTCAGGAATCCATTTGTTCAGAGCGTTCTCCCACGAGATGGAGCGAACGACTGAGAAACAAACCAGAAAAACGTCCGTGTCAGAGTACATATCTGGTCTAATATTATCATAGGCGTTTTCGCAATGAGCATCGCGAAGATCTAATAGGTAATGCTTGCCAAGCACGGTAACCACGCCTGACCAATGGTCGATGGAAACCTGGAGAGATTCCACGCTTGATATACTCTCTTTCTCGGAGCTGAGGTGAATCACTTGAAAATGCGGATGACTTTTGTTAGAACCGTCCTCGCCCTCTACATCTTTATCTCCGTCTACTAAGACTTCTTGCTGCTCTTTGCCCTCCGAGGAGATACCCATCCTGCTAACGTCATTGTTAGATCCATCTTCTTCAATCGCGCTGGCTGTTTCCGCCTCGGCATTTAACAAGGCAGTGTACTGTAAGAACAACTCTCTCTTGTCCACATCTTCGTCTCCGACTATCACACATTTGACTGTTCTCATTGTCAAGTTCTACTTCCTTCCACAAGTTCCACCTTCAAAACAAGAAAAAAATCATTAGAAAAATGATTATTTTTTTTAAAACCCATACCTTAACCCCATTTACTCTTGAATGTCTGTGATGAAGTATTTTGATGTTGAAAGGAGGGGGGGGGGGGGGTGGGTGGGATGGGGATATGGAATGATGAAGTGGCAGACTGCAAGGGGCAAGATAACAGTAATAAGTGTATATTACATCAGTAGGTACCGTTGAAGATGCGCTCTGATTGGGAACTCAAACTCCAAATATCCTTCACAACTTGCCTTCAAGCAACTTGCGCAGGATTTGTTCCCTTCCCCCCCCCCCAACAATACATTGTAATAACTGCAGGAATGAATGAGTTCAAATCATCTTTATGTACTACATTATCTCTGTGTTTTAACTCAAACAAATAGTCACCTTCATTTTGGTGAACAGGTGATCATTATCTTATTTATGTTATGACTGGGATTTTCCATATGAAGAGTTTGTTGAAAAACAGTAAAATACTGTTGTAAGAGAAAGTTGAAATTTAAAAAAAATTAAATAGTCTCCTACACTGCATAATGTTAAAACTCACTGCACAAAGAGCTACCCTCAGGTTATGTTATGTGTTATGGACGAAAAATTAAACAGCACTGCTCTATCAACAGAAAAGTGCCACCCCATGCAGACAGAGGTAACTGAGTGGAAACCAATGACTGATCTTTGCTGCATGTTGCTTTTTTTCTCTTTTGTCACAGTTTGCTTTCAATAAAAAAAGGGACAATATTAACCACCTTTTTGACCACACCCCTTACAACCAATCCCCCCCCATTACCCCTTGTCAATATTTGACAAATGATAGTTTGAATTTGTGGGACATGTAGTGAATCAATCTATGCCAGGTTCACTGAGTAAAGAATTAGCAATACACTCTCCTCTTCTTGTGAGCCAACAGAAAAACATGTTCAACCAAGTAGAAATCGTTAAAGGAATGGAAGGGCCCAGCCAGTCTTTCCCTCTAGCTTAGCATAAAGTTTTGACTTTGGAACAGTTCTGATTCAAACACCAAACTATTTACTTGCTGAGAAATTTAACATTAAACTATCCATTATGTACAATTTTCTTAAGAGGATTACATGTGTCTCAATATGGGACGGTTTTTTTCTTTCTTGGCTACTAGCTCAGGTCTACTAAATCAAATAAAATACATTAGGTTTGAAACATTACTGAGCTATTATTATTATTATTATTATTATTATTATTATTATGATGATGATGGAGGCCACATAAAACTCTAAAAGCCAGGCCAAGGAGTGCAAATTCTACCCCTGGCTATCCTGTTCTTCAAATTCCAAGATGTGATTGTTAATTCTCCCCTCTAGCTGCTACAAAAATTTCTTTGTGAATTAGTTACAAGAAGTTGGTGTTGGATCAAGCTATCAACTTCCACCTGATAGGTTTGATTATTCTCATTACTAGTTGGCTGGATAACGTATCAATTTTGTAAGGGGAATTTACATGATAATCACATCTGGGAGTTAAAGGGTAAAGGAAGACACTAATCCTTAACAAATTTTCCCATGACATTAAAAAAAAGCTGTAAAATTATTATCAAAGGCTTGTATTATAGTCACCTCTGAGTCATATGCTTCTGTTACTATAAGCTAAATGACTTAGGATGGTACCAGAGTTATGCTCACTGCCTTTTCAAATATTCGTAAAGTTGACGAGCCTAGAAATTTGGGATTGATACCATTATTTCAGCAATTGTGCACCAACCCCTCTCCTAAACCAACAACAGCCGATTGATAACAAGTAAGGGCCAACTTTGGATTAGGGAGGGAGGTTGGTGCACAGTTGCTAAGAAACTGACACTGAACTGAAGATTTTTATCATTGGTGCAAATTTATGCAATGACATTGCAAGTTATGTTTCTATAATGTTAAACAATTATTTGCCAGAGGTGGAGTGAATATTGTTGATTGATCCCAAAGACAAAGTTTTCTGCAAATCTTCTAGCATCTTCTTTTCTTCTATTATGTTTATCACTTCCTCAGAAACAGTGACAAAATGTAAGTCAGTCATTTTGAAATTTAGTGCTCCTGCTATAATCACTTTTTGCCAAGTGACTACAGCAAGATATGATGTAATCCTTGACCAATCAGAGTGTGTGCATCTCTATAATTAACTGAGCAATTATACTTAACTACTAAATTCCAGGTTGTAACTCAGCGAAAGGGTCCTGTTATATCAGCTTGCTAAAACTGGTTGGTTTGGTTTCCGGAATCTCAGCTCAAATTTTAATGTTTCCCAATTAGATGGTGCACTACAAAGCTAACAGGATCTAATATTCTATAACCAAGATCTCAGCAAAATTTAGAGAAGATTTCACATAAAACAATCAAGTGTAAGCTTGATTTCTGTCTCTCAAGGCTAAGAGCACAGGCTTATTTTCCCAGACTGCAGCTGGTGATTAAGTCTACCCCTAACCCTGTTTGCAGAGTAAGGCAGATACACACCCCACGTTTTCCTTCCTTAACATACATTTCACCCTGCAGAGTCATCTTTGCATGCATGAAATCTTGTTTAGTATTGCCATACTCTGCAAACTGGACTTTAGCTAAAAAGAGAAAGCTTGTGCCTCATCTATCTCAGTAATGCAGCATAAATTTTCCATAGGAACAATAATAAGGGTGAAATTTCAGCACTGTATGATCAGGAAATAAAATTAGCTAAGATTTCCAAATAAACACATACTTTGTTTTGTTCCACCCAAGAACTGCATGCATAATATATATAACAAGACAACAGATGGCCTTTAGGACCGAGATTTTATTTTGGAATAGTGTGTGTGGGGTATAAAAATATCTTTCCCAAAATTCAGCTGTTCGTCTCTGATTGACCCGATTACTCCTCCAGTCTGAGTTAAAAGGTCGTTAAGTGCCCTCTCCATTACATCTATAATAGCAATAATCATAATTGACAATTTATCATTAAGTAAGTTTTGACTTCTACATTTATATCATTTGAACATGACCGAGCAAATCAAACTCATTAGATGATGCGTGCTTTTAAAACCAAACGCCCGCAAGCCGTAGACATAACTTGACGGAAACAAAATCATCAGTGAAATTTAAATGATCAACAGAAAAAATTAAGTTCGCCTTACCATCACACATGCATCCACGACGGAATATCACGGGGAAGAAAGAATTAGAAGGGAAGCCATGATGCTTTCTTACTTCGAACCGCCTGCCACGATAAATTATGGTGTAAGACGAGATTTCAAAGTATTTTGAAAGATCTCTCACAGCATAGAAACCATAGAGGAGCTATTCTGTTAGGATATGCGTACGGCTAATAAAAGAATCCATTAACCAAATTAGAGCTTACTAAAATTTCGACAAATAAGGGCAATTTTGCTTCCTGTGACAATGCTCGGACCCAGTAATCTGACACTAGAACTGCCCGCGGCCACACCTGATTTTACTGCAAGGGTAGACTCTGGACTTGGACTTCTTGTGGAATGCCGGATAACCGGATCGCGAGACTTTCACGAAAACACCCTTCTCAAGACATTGTCGTCTATTATTAAAATTAATCAGAATCTCTGCTCGTGTGAGATGCAGGCGATCGTGAATGCCGTGAATGCCAGTTCCATATTTCATGAACAATCGCGTTCCGGGCTCAAGACAGTCTCTGCTTGAATCGAAATTTCCGCTTTCGTTTTATATCCCTTATTGACAAATGCTGCTGATCGCTGAAGAATCGATCCCTTTAAAAGGGTTCGCTTCTTCCTTTGTTTTGTTACGGAACTATTTAATCTTTTTTCACTCCAAGAGCTTGCAGTCTTATCAAGGGGGCAACTGCTGGTCTCTTTAGAAAGAATCTTCTTAAAATATTATTAATATTATAATATTAACGTCAACGTAATACTGTTACATTTAAAGCCCCTATCAACTGAGCAATAGACAGCACTTTCTATCGGTTTACTGGTGTAATAACACCTCGAGTGGGTATTACGCAAGTAAACCGATAGAAAAGCCAAACGATTTCTTTTAAAAGATTTCTCAGTTATTTCATAATTCAAGATGGCGCACATGTGCGCATCGCGCTAGTACCGATTGCACTTACATTGTAATCAAGAAAAAGAGCAGTTTATGGTCCTATTTGGTATCACTCATAAAAGATTAAATTGTGGGAGTGACAATACAAGTTCCCTATTGAAATTTCAAAGCTGGGTTGGTTTACACTGATACTTAATCCCTCCTTGAATTTGTTTCCATTGCTGAACTTTTCTTTTCTTGAATTAGATACAACTATCAGAGCCACTCAACTTGTTATAGAAATCAAGCAACCAATAGAATCTCTATCAAAACGCATTGCCACTAAAAGATTCCAAATAAGCCGTCATTTTATATGGTTCATTTGCACTTTATTTACCAAACGCATACAGTGAGCGTGACATATACAATTCTCCTAGCTCCTTACAACAAAACATAAACTTTACAAAGCTCTACATGACATTCAGTTTGCAAAAATGCTCCACTGAGTGGAGAGAGAGAAATCGGCTAATATCTTCACTAGAGACTAACATTGATGTAAATTTTTTTAGCTGGTTTCTTCTCAGTTTTCTTCTTTTCTAATTGTAAGTCATATAGCGTGGTGTAGCACTGAACTTGGCGTAAGCCTTGATGACTTTATTCACAGCCTCGAGGAAATCCTTTTCTGTAGCAACCTGTCAACAACAAATCGTTAATAAAAAGTTGAGAATGGTATCAGAATCACCTATAGTTTCCCTATCTCCATTCATTTTATCTCATTGGCCGAGTTGTTAGAGGTATGATATGCTCCAGTGAACCCTTTAAACCCTAAAAGTGACTAAAATCTAATTTCTCCCTACAATGACACTCGTGCATCAAACATTAAGGTCACGATAATAAAGGAAATGATCACCAACTAAAGAAACTAATGATTGTAAAATTAATTCTCTTTGTCAGCACCTAGGATTGGAACGCGACAACAACTTCAGAAAGTCAGTAACATCAGTATCTTGTCGGTTAGCGGCTTCCAAATTGTTCCAACATGTGAAGTTCGAAACCTAGGAACCTGGTTTGACTCGGAAATGAGTATGCTAAGTCATATTTACAAAACTTGCTCATCTGCTTTCTATACATAGAATTAGGAAATATGTAAGTCGTCTAGTCACCGAATCATTAGTTCATGCTTTTTAACCAGTAGAGTAGATCATTATAACAGTCTACTATATAGCCTCCCGAATTCACATATCATGAAACTCCAACGAATACAGATTGCCGCAGCTCGGTTGGTCACGGGAACACCAAGATTCTGTCACGCTACACCAATGCTTCTTCACTTTCATTGACTCTCGATTAGTTATCGTATAAAGTTTAAGATTCTACTTTTGACATTAAAGTGTTTACATGGTTCAGCTCCTAATTATAGGAACTCTAGTAGGTCAAACAAATCTTTGTTACCCGATTCACCTAGTACTAAACCCCCTTTTTTTAATTTAGCCTTCAAACAGTTTCTTATGTTTTTAGTTACTTTTCACATAATTTTACTTTGACAATATTGTGAAGCGCAACTGAATATATCCATATAGAGGTCTGCGCTATACAAACGTAATTATTATCATTATTATTGGGAAATGTAAGGAGAACAGTATGGAGATTAAGCATACTGATGTTAAGGTGCACTAACCCGTATTTACACGAGCTGTGTATCGGTTGAATAAAGTCAGAAAGAAGAAGAAGCAAGCCCATAGAGACGGGGACTAAAACAAAAGTTTAACATTCTTACGTACTTTTCTCCTTGAACGAATTGCGAACATGCCTGCTTCTGTACAAACACTGCGAATTTCAGCACCTGGAAATCAGACAACAACGTTAACAAACGCTAAATATATGACACTAGTGTAGCTTGGAATCTACCCACAACTCGTCTTGCAATAGACCATAACATTAAAATGTGACTGACCTGTGGTATTTGGGCACAATCTTGCCAGTAATTCATAGCGAATGTCACGCTCTACACTCATGGATCGGGCGTGGATTTTAAATATATGAGCTCGTCCCTGGAAAAAAATTCAGAAACTTCACGAAAATGCTCCATTTCTCTTACAGGCATACTTGTCCTAGTTTCATGGGTGTCTGAAAAACGAGCACGACATGAAGAGAGCACAGGGAACTTGTATCCAGGCTCCTATATCATCGACACACCTCATTTTGGCAAAGTAAACATGCAGTGTCCTCCTTTTCAGGAGATAATCAGTTCAATTTACAGCCTACAGTTCCTCTTCTTACTGACCAAAATCCTTTGGAATTCTTGAAAAAATCAACAGGTAAAAGGATTTATCTATGGGTTTGAAAATCTCTTACCCTGCCATGCTTAGAATAAGGAAGAACATATAAAATTAATTTAAGTGAATGTACCTCTAAATCTGGAAGACTAAACTCTATTTTTCTGTCCAGTCTTCCTGGTCTGGTTAAAGCAGGATCAAGTGTGTCAGGTCTGGAAGGGAATAAAATAACTGCATTTAACACAAATGGAAAGCTGTAAACAACTAACTCTATGAGCCAAACTTAGAATGCATTTCAAAATTATGTGATTTCCCATTGTTATTACCGATTTGTTGCCATGAGAACTTTGATGTTTCCTCTGGGATCAAATCCATCCAGCTGGTTTATAAGCTCCAACATTGTTCGTTGAACCTCATTATCACCACCAGCACCATCATCAAAACGAGTTCCTAGCAGAGAGGAATGAAAAATAACACAAATTATCAAAGGGGAATGAGTAAAGGGAAATCCCCAAAATTAAAAAATTGTTCATGAACTAGTAATACATAATTTACACAAAAAAATGCTATCCTTGGAACATATTCCCCAACCCTTAAACCCTCAAAATCAGAAAGCCAAGTCTCCTAATTCATTTCTCTTGGGAAGGTCTCAAAATTTATTTGGTTCAATTCAAATATTGATAATATTGTTCCAAAAATAATTTTAAAGATATTTTATGAAGTATTTGTCTACATCCCCTCCTACAAGTGAAATCAGTTATAATCTTGTAAGTAAGAATTTACTAATCATGTCTTCACTTTAAAAAAGTTGTGGACTCTCCAACATTTTGCTTGAAAAAACTGCTTTATCCTCACACTGAATTGCAAGTTCTTCAGAAAAGATGACAAAGAAATTACCTCCAATAGCATCAATTTCATCAAAGAAAATAATGCATGCTTTCTTAGTTCTTGCCATTTCAAACAGCTCACGCACCATTCTTGCTCCCTACAAAACACAAAGCCTTACTTTGAGTGAAGATAACAAAAGCACAGAAAAGAAACAAGAAAAAATTTCTAAAAAGTAAAAAACCTAAAAAAATTCACAGAGATTATCACAAACCTCTCCCACATATTTCTGTACCAGTTCTGATCCAATCACTCTGATAAAACAAGCGTCAGTCCTGTTGGCCACAGCCCTGGCACACAGTGTTTTCCCTGTTCCAGGAGGACCAAACAAGAGAACCCCTTTGGGAGGTTCAATACCTAGATTAACAAATCGTTCAGGCTGAAGAAAGATACAAAATCCATCAGTAGCTATAAAAAACATAAATGGTAAATGAAGAGTTAACTGCTTTACTTGGGTACAGCAACCCGTCCAGTTCTTAGTACCACTGAACAGCTCAGAAAGGAGCCAGCCATGTTGTTTTGTTTATACAAACATTCTCTTGATGTCATGGAACATTATTTACTTATATTTCCATGTAATTATGCTTTTTACAGTTGTAACCAGCTATCAGGACTTTGCTCAGGCTTTGCCTGCTAATTTAGTCTGTTAGAGTTGGTGTAAAGATGTCTGTGTACATATTGTTTGTGGGACTCATTCATCACTTAAGATAATTAAACAAATCAGAACAAGGAGGTTGTTTCTTCAGTAACAGAAACCTGCCCAAGGGCATTTAACTCAAATTGATTCATGGACACCATTTGGCAACCTAAGATCATAAAGTGGTTGCATGAAATAATATTTTAGTTTATGGGAAAGGCTGCAGAACACAAACTGTGAAATACTGCATCATGACACAACCTACAGCTCAATACCAACCACATTATATGAATTTTTCCTGAGATTTTGTTGAAAAAACATTTTTCTACATGCAATGGTAGACAAAAAGGTTATATTTTTAGAGTGCTACCTGTATTGAGCCAGCTACAATTAGTAAAACCAAGTGTAATGAATACTAGTACATGTGGAGAAACAAATAAAATCCCTTACATGCAGAAGTGGAGTTTCTACAACTTCTCTAAGCTTTTCAATCTGTTCTTTGCACCCTCCCACATCTGAGTAAGTCACATCTGGCTTCTCTTCAACCTATAAAGAAGAACAAATAGTGAAGTCTTGGAGTTTAGAGTCTTTTCTGGAGTTAATCAGCCAAGTAAATCTTTCTGACTGATAACAGCATGACATTATTACCTGCATCATAGTCACTGTTGGGTCAATCTTTGGTGGCAGAGGTATGTGAATTTGGTACTTGTTTCTGTCAACCCTGAAATGAGAGTAAAAGTGACAATTCAGAAAAAGCTACATGGAGCACAACTTTATTAAAAGAAGAAACACTTCCTTGTAGAGAAAATTTGGAATATTTAATCACAAGAGAACATTTGCAAAATATAGTCATAAATGACAATAATTGTCTGATTTCAAAATCTCAAAATATACTGGAAAACAAGAACAGTGTTCTCCCTTATTTTGATCACCACAGGTAAAAGAATTTTCAAGAATTTAGAGTCATTTTAGGCCATAATAAGAGGTACTATGGAAGTGAATTTTATCACCAGGAAAGGAATACATTGTATAGAAGGTATTTCAAATGGGAGCAATTTGTGTTGCCATATTGAGCAATGCTTTACTTTAAGCAGGATGTATGTCTGTCTGGAGCTTAACCCTTTAACTCCCAAGATTTCATTAGTAATTCTCCTTACCCTCTGCCATACAGTTCTCTTGATGTTAGTTTGGAGAATGTGGTATTGGATCAACTTTTAATCCCCTAATTGATATTTTTCTTTATTCTCATCACTTGTCTGCTTGATATTGTATTGATGTTTGAGGAGAAATTCAGTTCTGGTCACTTATGAGAGTTAAAAGGTTAAAGTGAATTAATCTACTTACAATATTGACAACTATACACATCAATCAATTCTTTTTAATATTCATACCCAACTCTCATTCCTTCTTCAATATCTGTGGGAGCAACTTGATCACCTAGATCAACAACAAACTTGGCAAACTGTTTGACGTTAATCACATATTTGGCATCATCTGTATCTGCATTGATTATCTTTGTACATCTTGCAACCTGATCAGACAAAACAGTAATAATAAGTCAAGATATCAGTGCATAAGGAACAAAAATATTTAATGAATATCTAATCATAAGAGCTCTTAAGCATAAAAAATAAAAAGCTCAAAAACATGTTATCATGTTACAAAGTATCTAACTTAAAAAGCATTTACTTTTAACATAATCAGGTAGGATACATGGTACAGAGAAGCAGACCTTAACACAGGAAAAACTGAACATCTGATCAAGACACCCAGAATCTTCTGGTATTTAATTGCTCAGTTCTTAATCATTGCACACATGAGAAGAACTGAAACTGTGATTCCTTTGAAATTTGGATTACAGTTTTCAGATGATATAATGTACCTGCAAGGGTTGTTCTCCTTGGAGAGTTTGTTTATCTGCTGCCAAATCCCACAAAGCAGGAGGAGCAAGGCCAGTATCAGATTCTTTAATACCTGTGCAACATAAGTAACTACATGTAAGGCTAGTATTCCATCAACACACCACACCATTAATGAAAAAAAAAAAAACTGACTAAAACTACATGGTCCACAAACACTTTGTCTCACCTAAACATGAATCAAAACCATAGAGCAAACAACCATGATAATATTACTAACACAGCAACTTTCTTGTGAACCTAGTGTCCACCATAAAGAGTTTAAAAGCTGACATCTAAAGCATTGGCCTTTTGTCAGAGCTTCAACATAACTCTGACAAAGGGCTAACCCTCAAAACGTCAGCTTTTTAACTCTTCAAGGTGACCAATTCACGTTAGTAACTCAGTTGATAATACTAGATTACCCTGTCATACTCTCCCACTGACACAGCACCACAGTTTCTTTAAAAATTTACCCCATTTTTTTTCTTGAACCTATCTTGTTCACAGTCAATTTGGTTTTTTTAGCTGTGTAGATAATGTGAATTGGCCTTTGTAAAGAATTTCTGAAGCTGATATTTAGAGCATGAGCCCTTTGTTAGAGTGCACAGAGGAATTGCAGGGTTGTGTGGTTTACATATGGAAAAACGGAGGTATGCGATTGGTAGGAACATTACACCATGGAAAACATAAGAATAAGTTAGTGGAATTAAAACCATCTATTGATGCCATGTGGATTTTGAGTGCTGATGCGAAAAGATACTTTTTTTGTAGAAGAGTTTGGTAGCTTTCTGAATTTGCTAAATTTATGGAAAGGCAGCAGACTACCATATGTTGCTCTGATTTATTTGAGAGATTTAAATGTTTTACAACTGGTTTGGATTGGTCTTTGTCATTCCTTTCTATATCACAAAGGTGACATGAC
Organism: Pocillopora verrucosa; assembly: GCF_036669915.1. Lineage (NCBI taxonomy): Eukaryota > Metazoa > Cnidaria > Anthozoa > Scleractinia > Pocilloporidae > Pocillopora > Pocillopora verrucosa. The sequence goes on along the minus strand of NC_089320.1, from coordinate 7,091,949 downwards.
ATAGAAAACAAGACAAAGTTTTCATAGCACAAGAGTGGTTGTGATACCAAAATGACACAGTATCAAATACACGTATTGTCATTACTGCTTAAATTTTGGATATTATACTTGCAATTATATTACCTGTCAATTCATTGACTTTCTTTAATGTTCCTTGTATACCCTCTTCAACCTTTTTTATTGACCTGCTGTACAATCCAGCACCCTGTAAAATAAAGTAAGTTGATGATAATTTGTTTAACATTCTATAATTTATTAAATCTCATATTTTTTTCCTTTCCTTTCTCATCCTTTGTGGGTCTTTAATGGAACATCAAACTGGTTAACAGAGGGTTTGAGGTGGAAATCACCTTAAATGGTGTCTCAATTTGTCAGCGTTTATCCCTCTCATACATGGTAAATGAATTTTAATTGTTGAGATCTAACCAGTTACTAAACTATAGATAAAACATCACCATGTTTCTTTCCTCTTTCCCCCTAAATATCCTCAATACGGCTGTTATTTGAGACATATTTCCCCTTCATAGCCTACCTAGCATAAAATTCCTGGTAGTTTAAGAGTTGGTACTTGTCAAATCTTCATCACAGACTCAAAAATTTTTTAGCGGAGCTGGGGCTTCGAATTTAACAAGCCTCTTGAAACTTCAGTGGTTCTGATGATTCATTTTATTCCTGCCCCGATCTCTTTTCTCCCCAAGACCAAGGTAATTTTCACTCTAATTATACATCGGACCCACTTTACATTCGTAAGGTCACATGCAAACATCGATCTTAACTCAAACTTCGCCTTGTGGAATTCATCTCATTTTCCTGTATTTGCTTTAATAAAGTTTTAACAGGATAAATTCCTATAATAGTAATAAGTTGTAAAACTTACATAAGTCTTTAGAATTTCGATATCTCCTTCATCGAGTGCTGAAGAAAAGAATGACAAAAAAAGTTCACGAATATACTTCGTCTGAAACACACTTTTTACTTGATTTCTTTCATTTAATGTTTCCTTGTACTACGAAATACGTACCTTGAATTGGTTTCTCCTCTTTGTCATCGTCATTCTTGGTTTTTCTTTGATCTTTTCCTAAATAATCCGGCATTTTCGACCAAAAGCTACCTTCTCGTTCTAAAATATGGCGGACAAAATGTCAATGCGCATGACTAAAATTGCTTTGTCATTGCTCCCATGAGTCTTTTCAGCCCCTGTAAGTGCCACTGCACCAGCAGTCTCCGTGCAGACATGCAATTGTCGGGGACTAGTTCCTACGTTCCATGACAAAAGCCTCACTTTTTCACTTCCGAATAACCTCAAACTAAACGACTCCTCTCTTAATCTCGTGCCTGACACTTAACTATCCCTACATACCCCCAACTCGCCCAAAAACGAGCTAACCCTTTCCCCTTACTACCAAAGCTTCATTACAGCAGCCTTGAGACTCGAGAATACGGCTCTTCAGGGAAAAACTTTAGATTATTCCCATGTTCATCAAAAACCAGATTTATTGATTGGAAAATCCTTTTAAGGAAATAGGATTATCCTCAACTCCACTAAACATCATACTATCAATCCCATCTCATTCCATTAGAGCACTTAAAAATTCCCTTCTCCAGTTGGATCCAAGCAGTGTTTACATGATGCAACCACAACAGCATTTAAGTTAAACACTGCACCCTTGAGCTCCAATCTTAGTGTTTGTTGGGTCTTACAACTCCAACTAGAATAATGTTGAATGGTTCAAATTTACACAAATCCTCACTAATCCATCAACAATATTGAGCTTAAGGGTGTCTCGCTACTTGCTTATCCTTACATTTTCACCCTTGAATTAAAAGTTAGAGTCATAAGAATAAAGGAAATGATCACCAATTTAAAGCTCCTGATTGTGAAACAAATACTCCTTGTCACCATAAGTACCATAGGAACTGTTAATAGTACATTGTGGAGTATGAATGCTCATGGTAAGGGGTAAAAGGAAAATTGAAGTGATAATTCAGACTCTTCCACAGGACAGTCATCCCTAATGATATATATCTCTTGACAACAGAAATACATCATCTCTGTACACATAGACTCTGTACAAAGACAATAAATTAACGAGGACACTCAGTTGTGCAAGACAAATTTCTTCTCATTGCAGTAGAGTTACACTTGCAGACCTCAAGGAGAAAGAAAAGTATGAAATACAAGGAAGTAGCTTTCTTTGTGTATTAAGAATCTTTGTAGCAATTCTAACAAAACAAATTATGCTTGATGCAGACTCTAAATCATTCTCTCTGAGAGAAGGCATAAGCTCACAATCTAATCTTTTTACTGTTAAATTAATCAGGAAAATCACACCATACTGCACTAGTTCCAATGTGTCAGAAGTCAAAATAATATATTTCACAATAACTAGGAACATTGCTCAAATATTTCCAAAAGTGCAGCATTAATTGCATTATTAAAGCATCTCCTTTATAGACAAAAACATTATATAGAATTACTAGTTCTTATCTCATGATGGTACACATTTCCACCAAATGTCATAAAAACCAAAACCAAAGTAATCATGATGAGAAATCATAACAAAGATCGACATCACATTCAGCCATTGAAAACTCTTAGTAAAAGATTGGTAACAGGTTATTAGTCTTGGCTTGACTGCTTGAGGAGGTGGCTAAATTTTTCAGACCAGTAGCATTATATTTTGGACGAACTTTTGACACCCAGCTGAAAATTGCCCTACAATAGGGCAACAGCAAGAGAACCAAACTCATTTCAGAAATTAGTCAACAACTAACTATTGATCAGAAAGTAATAATTAATGGACCTTGCAAGAGATTCTGCAAATTCTTCCTACTTGTAGAAGTACATATAGCGCAAAAAGCCGAATAAACTTTTATGAATGTTTTAAAGGTTTTCACATAGTACCCTGGTTGTCTGATTTCATTCATCCTTTCCAACCACAAGACCACAAAAAATTATGTCCTTACTTAAGAATGACATGTTATCACTATTTATCAGCAGCATAAAATATTACTATATCAACAGTTAAGCAGATTTAAATGAAGTTGAACAAAAGATTCCATCAAGGAACCAGTAGCCCTTGTAAAAATTGAGGTCATGCCATAGTAGCCATTCTTCTCTCACCTTACTCTAAACATTTCTGGCAAACAAAGCATATTCCGTTCGTCTTTAATTGTTTGCTAGGAGAACCCTATACAGCTATTTTGTTCTGTTTAATAGACTCTATCCACACTTCAAGAATTTCAGTTCTGAACAAGTATTGTCTCTTGTGTATGGACAATCAAAATCTTGTCCATCTGAATCAAGATCATTAACAAGTTTTCTGTCCCAATTTCACAATTTTTCTCTCAAAGTAAAATACACTTTTTCTTCTTGGGTTGCTCAGGAGGTTCTAAGGCAGCTAAGATTGCCTCATCAAACACATTTTTCAAGCCTTTTTGCGTTAATGCAGAGCACTCCACATATTTCACTGCTCTAAGCTCTCTTGATAACTTTTCTGCACCCTCCACTGTTATGGGTTTCTGCTTGTTCTTAGATAATTTTTCTATTGTTCCTGCATCATCCCGCAAGTCAACTTGTGTACCAACAAGAAGAAAAGGAGTCTTTGGACAGTGATGAGTAATCTCTGGTACCCACTAAAACAGAAATAAAAACATCAATAAGATAAAGGTTTACCAATGCTATGCAGATCAAGGGTTAAAGGATTCAAAAGGGAGATGCTATGCAGGCATATAGCCACAATAAAACCAGATACCCAATAAATTGACCAATGAGAGTGACAAAACTTTAACCAGTCCAAAGCCTAGAAGTACAAAAGCTAGACAGAGCTATCCACTGAGTAAGTCACTAACCAACAAACATTACAGTTTACTGAGCACAACAGGCAAATTAAATTTTTGAAGCGTTAACCCATTGACTTCCGATGCGCCCTCATGCGCCCAGAAATAAAACCCCTCTGAAATTCCAATGCGCCCTCATGCGCCCTGTCAGAAATGGCTTGTTTTGATTGGCTGTAGCTTAGAAACAAAACTCCCCTGGGTATTGAAAAGCAGTGAAACGTGACATGCAAAAAATAAGCTTTCGTTTGAGACCAAACTCACTATTCCACGTTAACCGTGCAATTTTTGACAAATTTTTCAAAAATATGTCGTGGTCTAAGACATGGCTTCTGGAAGAATTGATGAAAGTTAATTTTCATCCGATGAAGAGCAAGAAGTCTTCGCTGGTTTTATCATCGAAGAAATTGAAAAAAGCGTCAAGCTCGTCAAGCACCGCATGAACAAAACTTGCTTCGCAATGTGGATGACGAGATGGAAGACTTTTTCGACCTACGGTCGCAAGAAAGGGGAAGCGATTCCGATGTTGAGCTATACGCTAGTGAGGAGGAAGAAGGAAGCGACGAAAGTAGTGATGAAGAATCTGCCGCAGAAGAAAGCCGACCAAGTGCTCTTCAATGGTCTAGCTAATTGCGACAAATTAATGTTGAGGAATTCTACATTCGTCGTGGCCCGACCAGAGATCTCGGAGAAAATGCAACTGCCAAAGATTTCTTCAATGTATTTATCGACGATGCTTACATTGACGAAATCGTCCGATACACCGTTGCGTACGCTCGTTCGAAAGGGGATCGATCGTTCACATCTACTCAAGCGGAAATTTCAGCGTATCTCGGGCTAAACATTCTCATTGGAATCCATGAACTTCCTCAGCTGGCAATGTACTGGGATTCTGACGAGTTTGTTGGAGTTGATTGTTTAAAAAAAACGATCCCAGAGCACCGCTTCATGACTCTGGGGAAATATTTACATCTTGCTGACCCGACCGCAGAAGACCAAAACGATCTCCTCTGCAAAGTTTGCCCCCTTGTAACTCGCTTGGAGCAAAAGTTTGCCTAAGCGAAGAACATATATGCATTGTTCAAAGTGAAACTTTTCATTTAGGCGTAAAAATTGGTTTATTCTTGCTCATGACTCGCAAAAAGTAATTTTATAGCTGCGCCTTGTGACGTGTCGCGATGTCGCTATGGCGGGCAAATTCAAAATTGACCCGCGTTAGAAAGTTTAGAATTCCTTTTGTTAAGGAGAAATTTGCGATCTGTCTTTTGGTGTTGTATTTGAGGGAAAGCTTTTTACATGATTCTGATGGAATAAGAGTGCAAAAGAGAGTCATCATACTGATAAATACTTTCAAAGCTGAAGGCAACCTTGCTAATGACTCGCTGTACATCATGAAGTTGAATCCGTTCTCTAGCTTTAGAATTTTTTTTGAGAGAGCCTGATGCTCAAGTTGAAAATAAAATTTGACAGGGGGAAAGTATATTATTTAATATGCAACTTTGTGCAGTTTCCCTTCAGTAGAGTGAAATGAAGACATTAAAATCTTAAATTATTTTGGCAGTGGTCTGTGTGTTCACTGTAGCAGCCATTTTCTCTGGAATTTCAGGGGGTGGTCTGAGCTCTAAGGTGTGGGGCTCAATGGGTTAAAGCAATCCTTTAACATGTTGAATTTTTAAGAACTGCACGCAATTTTAGGTGGTTATAAGAAGTACTGCAAACATAACAAGGAAATTTCACTGATTACTGCCTGAAAAGTGTCTGCCTCCTACACAACAATATCACTGACCTTTTCTTTAACATTTTCAAATGAAGAAGGTGACACTACAGAAAAACACACAAGAAAGACGTCTGTCTGAGGGTAGGATAACGGCCTCAGTCTATCATAATCTTCTTGACCTATTCAAGACAAAGAAATGAAGAGTTATCAATGCTGAGCATAAAGTTAAGGGAAATTGGAGGTCATTGCCAATTTGGTTTTTAAATAGTTGTGGGACAGTCTTGTGGGAAAGAAAGTTAGCTTGGCAAAATTATCAGAAAAATTGGCAAGTTTATGCAAAGACTCCTAAAATGTTGTCTGAATCTTTTGTGACCATCAATTATGTCTGCACTTTGAGAGGAAGCTATACAATCTCCACAAAGACATCAACGTTTTGCCAACCACAAAGAAAAAACTTTACTAAAACAATCACATACAAGTAGACCTACTGGTTCCAACCTACCAGATGCCAAGAGCATGTGGCTAGACACAACAGGTGGCAAAACCCACTCATGTAGTAATTACACAGCACATGAGCACAGTTGCCACCTGTCCCTCCTTCATAAACCAAGGTTAACCAGGGTTATTATTGGAAAATCTGATAGATTATGATTTGAACTAAGTAGGGGGTGCATTGAATTAAACTTGATTTTGAATTAGATGGCATGATGTGTTAAGAGCAACATGCCCTCCTAAGTGGTCAGGGAGAGGGTTCTGCTGAAAAATTTGAAACTCTCCATGATGTGATTTCCAACAGTCTGCCAGAGATTTGAGTAACTTTTTTTCAACCAGGCACCAATGTTAGAATCAGTAGAAAAATACTTTTTTGTGTCTTTGAACACAAACCACAAAGAAGCCAGAGCAAAATGGTTTGACAACCGGCAGGTTTTTGCTGCCTACAGGCTTCTCACAACTCTTTTCAACACAAACACAGTTGCAAAAATAACTATGTTGAAAACAAAGAAGTAACTGAAGATTTCTGTTGGTTTACCAACTTGACTAAACTTAGTTTAAGCATTACATCACTCAAATAAATTGCATTTCTGGTTGTTAAACAAATGAAAGTTTTGCTTCATTTGTAGTTTGACAAGAACACTACTGAGTTACTGACCTGCTGTGTCAAACAATCCTAATGTATATGGCTCACCACCAATCATAACTGTAACAGCATAGTTATCAAACACCTGGAAAAATACAAAACAAGCAGTCCATAAGTTAGTATTATACCTCACTGAGGCATTGGACAGGAAACTGAAATCTTGTGCTTTGGTCACCAGTGAAGAATTTACCTAAAATAGACCCCAACAAAAACAAACAAACAGTGCAGTATTACTTTGAGGCTTCCCTTTCACTTTTACTAGAAGGAGTTCTCTGTTGTGAAAGTGCTTCAAAATTTTGCAAGGCCTCTCTAATGGAGTGATATAATTTCATGTGCATGTAGATTTCTTTGCACAGCTTCTCATCATGTAAAAAGAAATGTATCCACTGAAGATGAGGGGATATTGAAAATAAAAAGCTTGAAAATTATCAGATGAAAATAAGCAAACAATCCTCAGAAACTTTTACAATGGTTCGTGAACATCCCTAATTCATTACTGTAACTGAAAGCTTGCACTGGAACCAACTTTTCCAGGTGTTCTGTGCTCAAAATATTTCACCCTTTTGTAAATCTAATTTAGTGTTACTGTCCAGGAAAATAAAACATTAAGGGAAACAGCTGCCACGTCAAAATATGTTTCTAATTTTCCCTGACATCATGAAAGGTTTTGGCAAAACAGTAACTCCAACAATTTCACTGCTAACATGAAAATAGCTTGGAAGCATATATGCATCTCTTTATCTTCAACCTGGCTGGAGTAAAATGCTCTTAGTGCTTTTTAAACCACAATTCAGAACTTGTCAAAAGAACAGCCATCACCTGAATGTACACACATGTCCTGCCTAGAGAACAGAGCCAAAATGGCTGGTTCATCCCGTGATCATTTTTCCCTCACAACCCATTAAAAATAATAAAGAGGTCATCCCACTCAAACAAATGATGAGTTAAAATGTCCACAGAAAGGTGCAAGATCTCTTATGCAATTATATTGTACCAGTGTTTTACCATTAACATATGGTACACTCTCAAGAAAATTGTAATCAATATGTTTTTCATCCTCCATAGCTTTTAGCCACTCATTAATAAGTGACCGCCGCATCAAAGTTCTACTCTACATAATAAAAAATGGGCCCTCGGGCAGCACACATCACTAACACACCGTCACTTAAAAACTTAAAAATAATTTTTACAGCTTCTCTTATTTGACTAATGGAAAACTTCGTTTGAGTACACAAACACGCACAAAATTCTAATATGCAGTTTTGATCGTTCAATGTTTACTGTACATGGGGGGAAAATGTGCTCAATTGATTCAGAACGTTAACCCATACATACACTCGCCATACATTCGCGCCGAAATAAAATTTAGGTTAAATGTAGCATCTTGACATTTAAGTTAATATGTACAACAGCTATAAAAGTAGGCACTTTAAAAGCTTCAGCTATCAAAATAATGGTACCGACGCTTAGCAAAGTTAATTGCATGGGTGAAAAGGTAATGTTAATTGTAAACTTACCGTGGGTACATATTCACTTGGAAATTTATTTGTCGTATAGGAAATCAATAAACATGTTTTTCCCACAGCTCCATCGCCAACTACAACACACTTTATGGTTTGCATTGTGCCAGGCTACAAAATTTTGTACGTTTTGAGGTTTTCCGCTGCAGTGGAATTCCTGAAAGTAAATCAGATACGATAAGAACTTCACACGTTAAACATCAACATTTTAACTTGCTTGCCTCGACAAATTTTGTACTAAAATAGAAACTACAACGATGCGAAGTGAGCGTATTATGGTGGAGAATTTCAGCCTACATTTAAGGAATTGTTACACTACTACCGCAAAGACGTGTGCAATGTCTTGTAATGAATTGATATGAGCAAACTAAAGGCGAGAAGAATATCAAAGACCTTTGAGGCTCGCGGATGAATTTTTAAGACATAACACAGCAAGTCGAAGATGATTTGAAATTATTATGCTGACATATGACAAAACCATCACTGAACGTTGATCACATCAAGTTTGAACACAATGAATGAAACTTTCACAACTTCGAAGTCTATAGTTGAGGTTTGTAACACTACGATGGAATGAAAACCGTACAATCTTCTTGAAAACTTAAAACGACTTGTTACTCTTCAGCATCGCTACTGATCCTTGATTCGTTCCTCGAAAACTTTATACAGTCGATCAATGTCTCAAAACCACACGAAAGAATCAGATCATTAGGAAAAGTAGGTGCCGTCTATGTCGCCTAAAAATGGCAGACTTCGACGAGTAAACCCAAAGTGGATGAAATTACACGACCAGAATTACAAGTTACAAAGACGGTGGAAGCACACAAGAAGGATAACACTAACCGGTAATTGAGTTTGAACGGTTTAGATCTCCCTTGAAACTTGGCAAGAGAAGCGTTTCACAATTGTTGTAACTACCGCTTATTCCATGAATTCCACTTTTGCAACGAGATGTCCGGCTTTCCAGGGGCGTTGGTTGACGAATTGATAGGGTGCCCTCGAGTAGCACTGACACGCAGAAACGAGGCTACCACTGCAAATCTCTATTGTATGATAGGATTGGTCTGCTGTTATCTGGCCAGGCTACAAGTCTCATTATCGTCCAATCAAACTAATCGTTATAATTTATGTCGCAACTTCTAAATTTACCCGAAATTATAAAAGAGCTGCAGATTGTTTCCTCTTCCGTTGTAATTGTTTTGCTGTACAGGGACGTGAGTAGGCCGCGAGTCCACCATTATGATAAATTTGAATTGATCGGAGTATGATCATACCAACATAATGACACAATACAATGCGTCGTTTCTGTGCAGACTTTGTACTTCACGATACTTTGCCACAAATTTTAAGTACAGAAAACTATTGGCTGGCTCTTGACTGAATTCGACTTAGACTTCCTACCAATTGTTTGAACCATTTTTATTTTCCTACAATTGTGTCAGATTCATTCTGTGACCTCTGTGCTTCAAAAATAAATTTGTAATGATAAGACAAAAAAATATATTAACATAATTTTCTGGTATGATACCCCTACGTGACAATATTTCCTCAAACACAAATGCAAAGGGTAAAAGACCAGCTTCCAATATCAAGAACTCTAACAGGATGTTGAACTCTTAAGAAAACAAAACTCTGACTCGAGTTTTTCTTTTTCATTCTTTACATCTGGTATTTCCTCAATCATATGGTAAAAAGGGAGAATTTTGCAAGTATATTATCTTGCAATTAATTTTTGTGGTCCCATATATGTTCAAAAAATATGAAAGTTCAGAACAATGGCAGTGTCTGAGCAACTAAGCACCCACCCCTCCCCTAACCCAACAACCGTCAAGTTAGGGCTAATGTTGGGTTAGGAGAGCAGTAGGTGTGCAGTTGTTAGATATTAAGATCAATCTGAAATTTCTTGTAGCACAATGTTAGTTCACCTTGTAAACAGATAATTACCTTAAGAGCAAAGTGGAATAGAGGAAAAACTATTTAAAAAGTTTTTAATAACCTACTATCTGATATTTCACATTTTTTTATTTTTTAAAACTTTCTCATCCAATATCATTGCTGCTCTCTTAAAGTACATAAAACTACATAATTACGATATCGTACAAAATGTAATACCTAATTAAAACATTTGTTTATTTTGTGGTTAATCAATTGAATGACATATTTTGATACTTAATTTTAGATATCAATTTTCCTCTAAGTTACGTACTTTTATGTAACTTCTTCTTTTTCAATGTTTTAGAAATAAAAAAAAACGTATTTCACTGGCACTTTTCTTTTCTATCTCACACAGAGATACAAGGTGGGGAAGGCCACTCCAATTCTATTTGGAGAGGTGACAGTAGTTTACAAGGTTCTAGTTGAAAAAAAATTCACCCCTCTCCCTTGCTTCATGCGAGTTAAATTCTACATATCCCCCCTAAAACAAGACATATTCATCACTATACTTCTGTCTGGGCTTAGGACAAAAGTACCCTTAAAAATCTTTTGCACTCTAATTATTTCTAAGCAATTGAGCAATTTATAAACATTCACCTTTTACCTCTGCTGTAAGGTGTTTTAACCCTTTAACTCCCATGAGTGACCAAAACAGAATTTCTCCTTATTATGTATTGATGATGTACTTTTTGTTCAAGACAGATTTTCTCCTTACAATATCAATGCAATATCAACCAAATTGGTGATGAGAATAAAGAAACATATCAATTAGGGGATAATTAGTTGTACCAATACTAAGTTCTCTGAACTAACATTATAACGATTGTACAGTTGACAGTAAGGAGAATTACAAATTTGATATGGGTGTTAAAAGGTTAAATTATACATGTATAAATAGAAGATGTAGAACTGAAGCATGCATGTCCATATCAAATCTTCATGTTGACCTGGACATGTGCAGAAACAATAAAAGCAAATGTTGATATATATTTTAAATGTTCCACGACATATAATATTAAATTGTATTTTACAAAATATGCTTAGTTTGCCTAAATGTTATTACTACTTGTAATATTTAATAAACTTCCTTATGATAAATTGTTAGAAATATTAATCACACTGGACATTATCATAAACATTTCTATTATCAGTCAACAACTTTCAAGTTGACCCTTTCTGATTCTTTTTCACACTTCTTAGACCACAAAAGAGCCCAAATTTGTACCTACCAATTTTCAGAAAATTGACATATTAAGTTCACCTCAAAAATACTGCCAGACTAACTCAGTTTGTAGTTACAGGAAAATTAGGAATACTAAAAGAAAGAATCAAATTAAAAAAAAAAGAAAGAAAGAAACTGGCAAACTTAGAAAAACCTGAGCACCTTGGATATTTTGTTGGGAGATTTAATGTTTATAGAGCAACAAGCAATCATATAGAAGGCAAGGCAATTTTCAATTACATGTTGAAAAAAAAGTGATACCAGAGACCTATCAGAATGAAGGTTACAGCCAATAAGGACTCAAAGTGAAACAACCAAACTGCTTTAAGTGCGAGAGAACATGAATGACCATGTTGCAATTGTTTTGCATCTGATTGGTTAAGAGAATGAACCAATCACAGAGCAAAGTTGAGTTTACCAAAGCAATCCCACTGACTTTCCACACTCAATCAAAAATTGTTCTAAACAAACAAGGAACTTCTGCTGCCAACACTTTCCTTACCTGAGCTCTGATTCCTTTCTTCCCCTTGGTAATGTACTACTTTACAAATATCTTGGTGGTCAAGCTTTCAAGGTTTTCTGAGTTTGACAATACAACTAGCACAGTAAATTTAAAATTCAAAATGCACTAAGACGACTTTCAAATAGAATTTCTGTGTGCCACTTATGGTACACAAAATTCAGGCAAATGGCTCTCAACCCTTAAACTCCCAAGATCTCACAAAAATTCTCTTTCCTGTCTGTTATGCAATTGATATGATGTTAGTTTGGGGAACTTGGTATTAAATAAACTAAAATCCTCCTAATTGATATTTTTCTCGATTCTCATTGCTTTTCTGCTATATATTTTAGGAGGACATTCTGTCTTGGTCACTCAACAGAGTTAACCCTTTAACCCCTGTGGGTGACTTGCATCTAATTTCTCCTTACAATATCACCCCTGAATCACACAAATAGGTCATGAGAATTAAGGAAATGATCACCATCTAAAGAAGCTCTTGATTGTTAGACAAGTTCTCCTTGTCAGCATTATGGAAATGTATAAAGAATAAAATAGAGAAAATGAATATTGATGTGAGGGTGTACAAAAGTTTAAGGGTTGAGATCATTTCCTGAGACTGTCTCTATTCAATCCACCTTTTAAAGTAAAGTGCAAAGTTTCTTCTTTGGTGGCTCTGGAGGCTCTAATGCAGCCAGAATTGCTTCATCAAAGACATTCTTCAGGCCTTTCTGAGTCAGGGCTGAACACTCAACATATTTAACAGCTTTTAGCTCTCGTGTTAACTTCTCAGCACCCTCAACTGCTATGGGTTTCTGCTTGTTCTTGGTCAGTTTTTCTATTGTTCCTGCATCATCCCGCAAGTCAACTTGTGTACCAACAAGAAGAAAAGGAGTCTTAGGACAATGATGGGTGATTTCAGGAACCCACTAAAAAAAGAGTAAAATAACTTTGAGTTTGCTGACATATCTTAAGTTAAGAGTAGCAGTAAATATTTTTTAAAACCTTCAATTGAATTGGTTGACAACTTTCATTACTGATCAAAAACAAACATCAGAATGCAGCAATCAATTCAAAGCTTCAACATCCCCATCTAGGCAACACAGGGGCATTTGATCATTGTCTATGTCCCCGGTGGTGGGGAATTAAAACCTTGCCTGGTTAGGGTGGGAAATTTGAACTGGAAGTGTCAGGTCTTTCTAGCAAAATACAAGTGTTACATCCTTAAACATGGAGGTGTTTAACCCCTTAACTCCCAAGATCTCATTTGTAACTCTTCTTACTGTCTGTCATACAGTTCTTGTGATGTTAGTTTAGAGAATTTAGTATTTAATCAACTTATAATCCCCTTATTGATATTTTTCTTTATTCTCATCGCTTGTCTGCTTGATATTGTAATGATATTGTAAGGAGAAATTCTGTCTTGGTCACTCATGGGTGTTAAAGGGTTAAAGGTAAATAGTTTACTCTTGCTTGCAAATGGCTCAAAAGAAAAGATCTACAAGGTCTAGTTTTTGAAGCTTGATCAATGTGAAAGTCCTGGTCTCTGATTTTGCCTTATACAAAAAATTTACCATCAAATGCAGCACTTGGGTGGGGCATTTGAAAACAACTTTTGCCTCATGGGGCAAGAATTTGAACAAACCATATTCAAAAGTTCAAATGCCCATGGGTTTGTCAGGAAAGGGGGGGAATGGGGAAATGTTAGAGCTTCAAATTGATAGATGCATAATTTTTATTTAGCATGATAGATAGCCTTATCTAAACACAGGCAGGCTTAAGAGAATTTGAGAAAGTTGAGTAAACCCTTGACTGCCTCTTGGGTTTGCACAACTTCCAAAAATTCTCCCATCCTCGAGTATTCAGATAAATGTAACACGATACAAAAAAGAGTCCTCTATTGCTTTTAAAAAATATATTGCTAAAAATAATTTGACAAATGAAGATAGGCAATATCAACCATATTTACATACTCTCATCTAAATACACCCACCAACCAATGAGGATGTGCTAATTATCTGAAATATTTTATTAATTACCCTTGTCTAGTGACAATTTCTTCCTAAAGAGATTGTACCTTTTCTTTGACATTTTCAAAAGAAGATGGTGACACTACAGAAAAGCAAACAAGGAATACATCTGTTTGCGGATAGGACAGAGGTCTCAGTCGGTCATAATCCTCTTGGCCTAAAGACAGTAAAAAAGAAAAAGCATGTTAGATATAATTAATAAGAGTTAAAATGTCTACTTAATTTTCACTTGGGTTTCAGGCTGATATGACTAATGAATAAAGAAACAGTGGTTCTGCCTTGGTGAGGATTTTTAGAAGGTACGCCATAACTTGGTTTGAAAAACTGAGTTGGTAATGTAAATTGGCCAACATGAAGAGTTTCTAAAGTTGATGTTTCAAGAGTTTGTCCTTTGTCAGAGTGAACAACAGAAGGCTTAACCAGTTACACCCTAACATCAGCATGCTTATTCTCTATAATGTTCCCTATAAATTTCCTATGATACCATCAAGGAGAATTTGCTGAAAAATCAACAGCTTTTTAGGTTGGTGATCATTTCCTCTATTCTCATAACAGTTGATATTTGATGCTAGGGTGATACCATAGGGAGAAATTAGATGCTGGTCACTCTTGGGTTAAAGGGTTAAAAGAGACCTTACCTGCTGTATCAAACAACCCTAATGTGAATGGCTCCCCACCAATCATAACAGTGACTGCATAATTATCAAACACCTGGAACACAACAAAGACTGATAAGTTGCTTGTCAATGGGTTGTCCAAAATAACATCAAAACAACTTTATGATGTAATGCTTGGAGGCCAATTAGAGCATCCTGATCAAAATAATTAGGGGAGGGAGGGGAAAGGCAGTTTAAAGGATGAGAACCTTTCACCTCCCATTCTGAGAGTTTGATGTAAAAATTGAAAAACCTCTTACAAACCAGGTTCCATGTCTGTACTGTAAGTCACAGACCATGTTTTTTCCAGTGGTATTTCTGGCCCAAGTGCAGGCCATAAATCCAAGTGGAAAAAACAAAGTTCAGTAACTTAAAATGCCACCCAACATTACGAGGTTAGAAAGATTTTCTTTATATCTCTAATTTAGTGTGTGGTACGGTGAAATAGGACCTGCTAAATTGACCAATTATAATGCACAGGCTGACCAAGAGATATCGCATTATCCAGTAGTTTATATTTTTCTCTACTCTCAGCAACTGTCTGCGCAGTAGAGTATTGGTATTGGAACAGTGCTGTAACCCACATTGTAATCGTATATCACCTTTTTTAAGCTAGTGAACAGCAAAGTTTAAGCAACATCACAAAGAAACCTACTCCAAAATTTCTAATCCAACCTGCTGAACTCCATAGTGAGAGAAGAAAACTTACCGTGGGTACATATTCACTTGGAAATTTATTTGTTGTGTAGGAAATCAATAAACAGGTTTTTCCTACAGCTCCATCACCGACTACGACACACTTTATGGTCTGCATACTGCTGTCACAACAACAATATTCAGACTTGTGGGGTTTTTAATGCAGAAGTATACCCTAAATGTAAACAGAAAACATATTTATCAAAAACCCATTAAAGCTATTGAAGAGATACTTGTATGGACCTTGCCCTGTTTCTTTCCAGAACAAGATACATCAGATGAATGATTAAATAACCAAGAGGTAAGTAAGTAAGTGGCCTTTACTTGGGCTTCCCTCTATGACAAGGGTATTACTAAACAGGGTAACAAAGAAACAATTAACAGAGTAACAACAAAACGAGTAATGACACTTTACTCTTTTAACCCTTTAACTCCCAAAAGTGATTAACATGGAATTTCTCCCTATAGCATTTGTATTCTGCATGGTTCTACAAACAAAGATATTTGAATTTTGGTGAAAACCCAACACTGTTATGAATTGTTTTGATTGTTAACAATCTGATAAAAAACACAAGCCGTGTGAGCAGTTCAAGGTCACTAGCTGATTGAATTCAATCAATCATCATCTAGATTTATCACTAAATGAAAACTTTAAGCACAAAAAAGTAAAAAAAAATAAAAAGAAACATACAGTCACAAATGATGCATTCCTAGGTACATTGTTTAGAGGCAGAAGACTAATTATATATTTGCTTTCAATTGCAAAAAGACTATTGATTCTTTTGAAAATTGCAAAATTATTGATGTAACTTTGGTAAGAATTTGTATACCAGCCAGGGCTTGAAATTTAACAGCCAATCAACAGACAATGCCCAATCATATAGAAGTCTTGTCTGGTCACCTCCTTGGATGACTGGACAATTATGCAAGTAGAGAAGACATTAATTTTGAGCAACATTCAGGTTATCCATTGTAAATATGACTGTATCAATTTTCTTGCATTGAGTTCCAGGCTGCACATATAAATCAAATATAAAAGGGTTGGGGATTTTATTGAGATATCACATAATGGATGTTTGCTAACCAAAATGGATTAATTTTGTGTCAGAGCAAAAATAGGTTTGACTTAAAAACATGAATGGTACCAGCCAAGAAATTATTTCAGCCTTAAGCAGCCATTTACCAGTTTTGAGTGGAATTGAAAGCATAATTTACCAGTAACAGGCCAAAAAGGGCGGCTCAATTTCACCCTCTGAATTCAAAGGCTGGTACAAACTTCATGGTACACGTAGAACACTTAAACAGAATATTTCCCTGTATTTTGCGCCTATCTGATGTAACAAAATGGTATCCAAGATAATCTGGTCACCTGCTTTTATTTTTTTGCTCTTTCACACTAACTGGCACTCTTGAGCAAGTAACATGGGGGGTAGTGTAAAGCACCCCACATGATGACAGTTCTCAGTCTTTGGATCTTCATTTAAAAATCATAACTTGATTCTTTATCACTGAAATGTCACACATTAATTCAACATTCACTCTTAAAGGTCTAGGCAAAGCAATTTGCTTATTAAAGTCAACATCTCCTTGTTGACAAAATTATTTTTTTCATACATTATCAAGTGTTCAAAAACTTACTGATTTTAGCAAGAGAAATGAGAGTCAGATCTAAAATTTCACAATTTATCATGGATCGTCAAAAAAGGGACTATAGTTTATTGTCTGTGATAAACAAGTAGAACTTTTTAAAATAATTCATTATTCATTGAAGACCTAGGGTAGAAAGTCTACTGGAAGGTAGATCTATTGTTGAGTTCATTGCAAATACAGAAGATAGTTCTAAAAATTTTCTACATAATTTTTAAGAAATCTTGATCATTGTTCACATGATCCATTAGAATTTATTACAGTCTAAGAGCCTGCAAAATGTGTGGTTTCTTTGTGATAAGGTGTTGAAAGAGTGGGTGAATAATTTCCATAAGTGCGCCAATTCTAGGTTAATTCTTTAGTATAATATACATTCAGGCAGCTGGTTCTAAAGACGAGCTTGCAAATACATGCATGCATGATTTAACATCAAGGAGGATATTATGAGCCGATGAGGAAACACGAAAGAAGTAGAGCGACCGTGAAGATAAAAGCCACAGGAAGATTATAGGGGCTAAGATGTTAAGACTTACGGAGGAATTATCATGATCTGGTATTCTGGAATGAAAGATCGTGCTGTCTGTGACTTACAGAGTTACACGACTAAGCCTGTAATCAGACTTCAACATCAACACAAGCTAAATTATTTGAAGAATTAGTCGTTACATCGCGAATGAAACCTCTGTCTTACAAATCCATGCAAAAAAAGAAGAATCCCCCAAAGCACAGTCAAATATTACCAGCTGTGCAGAAAAACAAACTGCATGCACTGCAGATGAAATAAATTTCGCTGATGATCCATTAAACTAAAGCATCTTTCAAAAGTCAAATTCCAAATTCATGTCTAAAAAGGTGAAGAAGGTCGTACGTACGAGAAAAGGTATACCTACCACAAAACAAAAACGTCTTGCTATGCACCAGAAAGCCTCACGAACCAGCTTTGGCCTGAAAACTTGTGTAAAATTCACAAATTATGTTGTAATATTTTGATCACTTCCCAGGGGCGTTGGTAAAGATAGCACACAAACGAGGCTTGAATGGTTAAGTTATGACACCTTTAGTGATTGGTTTTTTTTTTTGCTAGCCAGGCCACTAAGCTAAACTTTACCCAATCAGGTGGTCTCTTAGAAATTCGAGTAAAATTTTCACATTTACCCGGGAATATAGAATTTGGAATGAAATTTACCAAGTTTTCAAATATTGACAGGTTTTGACGCCATTGAGCCACTGACTCGGATCGTAAAATTTTCAAGGTACGTTTGATATCAATACAATCCATTACCACTTAAATTGGCGTCCTTTAAATAAGTTAAAAGATACACACCAATGCAAAACGATTCCTTGTGCCTCAGGCATATTGGCAGAACACGTCCTGGCAGAATCCTTACATTTACCATTATTGGTTTTTAAATTACCCCTTTTAATTTGGGCTTCTAGCGATGGTAAATTGGCTTTGAAGATCCAATTTCAGAAACAGGCGCACTATTAGTGATGTTATATTCGTCTGTTTTAATAATTAAATAATGATTTAGTATTTGTTTGCTGTCTTCAGAAAGTGAATGAATATTGAATGTCGCAAAACCGAAACCATAAATATTTGTCTAACAGGAATGAATTGACCTAAGTTTTGTCAGTAGTCATTAATTTCTAGAGCAATATTTCTGTCAAACATAAAAAAAATATTTTTCCTCTGTGTTTTGTTTTTAAAGCCAACGGCAGGGTTGAAAATTTGACTCTAACAATGGTGAAGCCTCCTTCTTTTTCAGGAACATAAAATGTAAAATGCTATGTTATCATCCTCAGATTAATTATCTTCTTGACAGAAGGGGATCAAAACTTAAAATTTAACTTAGATATTAGTAAGAATTGTTTTCCAACTGTGTAACAAAGAATGAAAAAGTAGAAGAAAACATGCGAGGAACTCAGACACATGAATTAATAATTAAATAGGTTAGTTTCGGCCCAGTTCAGATGTTGTGCCTCTGCCAAGCAAAACTTAATTTTAATAAGGTTCAACTATAGCAAGGGGAGGGCACGACTCTGATTCAGACGTCAGGTTAATGTAGTTCAAAATTCAGCATTTACTAAGGGAGAATTATTTTTGTGACTCTCCCATGGTAACACAATCTTGCCAAAATGCATTAGTATAATTTAAGAATTTTGTTTGGCACAGCAAGGGAACAACGTCTAAATCACTGAGCCATGTAGTACAGCAGAGTTTGTTAAACTTAATTACTTTCCAGGACTTAATTAAAAAGTTTGATTTAGATGCTGTGCCTCTACTGACTGCTTTTGTCACTTGGCAGAAGCACAACATCTGAACTGGGCCTTGGATATTTGATCAATACACTACTTCCCTGTCACTATGAGATATTTTAATCTGATAATGAAATGACAGACAATTGATGACCTGATAAGTCAAGGTGAAAATATACACATTACTATGGGGATAGATATTAAGTAAGTGATACATGTGCGTGTGTCTCTCCAACCTGTATTTGGACTTTCTAACAACTTACAGCAATTGCACTATTTAATAACACTGCAAATGTTACTATTGAAAACAAAACTCTTCAGAGAAAGCATCTGTTGAGTTTCACTTTTGCCAGCAATTAAAAATATCTATAAATAATATTTATAGAAAATACAAATGCATGAAAAAAAAACCTGTTTGGATTGTGTATGAGTTGGTTAAGAAGAAAGTGAGTTTCATCAACTTCTTGATGATGTACTTTTTGTTTAAGACAGATTTTCTCCTTACAATATCAATACAATATCAAGCAGACAAGTGATGAGAATAAAGAAAAATATCAGTAAGGGGATTATAACTTGATCCAATACCAAATTCTCCTAACTAACATTACAAGAATTGTATGACAAACAGTAAGAATTACAAATGAGATCTTGGGAGTTAAAGGGTTAACACAGATGTTTACATAATAAGTATATTTGCACACATTTTCATTAAAAAAGAATGAAAGGTAATGTTATCCCATGAAAATTGTAAAATTAACTACTATTGTGACAATCATCTCTGTTGAAGTAGTATCTTTTTTACAACTACCTAGAAAAATATCATGGTTATTGTTATAGTGTAGTAAATAGTAAGATCTTAATTAAATAACAAAAAAGGGAAAAACTTACAAAACAGTCTCATCAATATCATCAAATAATATCAACCAAAAAATAAATATTGAGCTACTAAAATGTGTATTTCCTTTGTCTGATAGACAGCATTATTATCTATAATTTTTTTTCAGTATTTATCTTTGCAAAGTAAAAAATTGTGGAGTTTAGGCTTTTATGTTTAGCCATATCTATTTCTTCCATCCACATTGACCATAAAAATTTTCATTACTTAAACTAATAACTTGAAGTGAGAATATCTTTTGTTAGTTAACGTAGAGAGCAGGTTGGCTCATGATTTGAGAGAGTCTAGTTTATGTTATTATCATCACACAGGAAGTGTATCTGCTGAATGTTCTTCCATGAATTTTCTGAAGTTCTCATTCTCTAGTTCAGTCATCACCTTATTTAAGGCATAAATCTGTGGAAATGAGGAAGACAACATATTTTATTTAAATTTATCTATTCTATAGTTCATATCAAGATTGAAGCAGCCATCCATTGTTCTGAAACTTCTTCAAATGTTGAATGAAGCCCACACCAAATTATGGCATTCTAAAATTAAGGTTCTTAAAACAGCAACAAAGGTTATGGATACTTTCTGGGCCATGAAAGGTCAGCAGTTATAATGTATGGTGTCGTTGTTTTATGTTACATAGCATAGGTTTACTTCTTAATCAATATTCAGCAACAGTACCTCAGCTCTCTGCCTTTGTTTAAGTTGTAAAATTGCACCATAAGCTCTTTTCTGCTCTTCTTTTGCAGCCTTCTCTTTCTTTTTTTGTTCTTCAGCTCTCAGTTTATTTCCTAAAACAAAAAATGCACTTTTAGAAAAAGACAGTTTTGACAAATGAGCATGTGTCAGATATAAAGGGCACATCTAGCAGTTTTTTGCTGATGGGCACACTGTACACAGAGTATAATATGTAAAGCACTAAACACGAGCTCTCTACAAAAAGAATCATTCAACAGTGGCTGCATGCCAGACTCAAGCCAAACTTTAAATGAATACACCGTCCAATAAAAATCAGTTCTGATTTATGTACAAGCAGATAAACCCCATTAGGCAGCTGGTACGTTGGCTGGTAATGTCCATGGCTGAGATATTGTCAGAGAAATTAATAGTTTGCCCAGAAGCAAAGTTACGAGTGCAAATGTGAAATTTTGAAGACAATTTCTCAACCAGGAACACCATCAGCCAAAATACCACCAGGCAAAAAGGAATTTTATTTATTTTATAACTTCCCATAAATTTTCATATTGCACATTGACAGCAAATCTCTAAATTACATTTTTTTTTGTACTTTCCAGAGCAAAGGACAACATGAAAAATTGAAACTCTTGAGCTGGCTTTTTCCACTGGTTTGGCTTCTTTCCAAGGCAAATAATCAGAGGACAATTATTGATGTAGACAGGGGTTATTGCATGATAACTGTCTCTGATTTTCTAAAAAGTTTCCAATAGAAAGAAAGGAAATTTAATAATGAATGGGTTAAAATAACAGTTACCATGTTTCCCATCTTTTGAAACTCATTCATGATTGATCTGTCATTCAAGTGGTTGTTCACTTACCTATTGTTATCAGTCTTGTTTTAACTACTCTTTGACTCTGGAATAACAAAAACAAAAGATACAAGTGTTCATTTCAGACACCATTTAAGAAAAAACTACAAAATATAACATGGGTTCTGGTACTGGACAACTTTGACCTAACATTAAATATAATTTGTAATGAAGTGAAATTGTTTGTCTCACAATTTAGTCACTTTGTGATGGATTGCGACACTTCATGCTGCAGTCTTTTACAGGCACTTAGCCACATTTACATTGGAAGTGACAACCTTGTAAGGCCAACAATTGTACATCTTTGAAAGTACATTTGCCATGATTACTATTTTCAACCTTTTTTAGCAATATAAATATAGCTGATATGCATTTAAAAAATGCTATTAGTTAATACAGAAATTTACCTTTACATCTGACAGTGAAGGAATATATTCCACTTTCTTTAGTTCATCTAAAACACAACAAGACAACAGATGCTAATAGATTATAAAAGATTCAACCACCATTTTTAAATTAATTAAGTGCCCAATCTCGATCAAATGTCCATCCTGTGGGTGTAAATAAGTGTCAAGGGTCAAATAAGCCCACACTCTCAAGATCCAAGAATTAATAAGGGCATGGGGTGCTTAACTGAGTAAATACAGGCATTGGTACTTGCACTTTTGTTTTAAAAATCAGCACCCAGCTAAATTTACTTGATTATTTGGTAACCAATTGAATGGTTAAATAACCGATTGAGTGACTGGTTAAATGTCAGATTAATTAGTTGCAAAAATTAAGATTTGTTTTTAGTTTAATCCTCATGCTATTGTACTATCATTAATTTGTTTTAGTTTGGATTAAATTATAGAAATGGAGTCGTGTGCTTATAATGCGCATGCAGTCAGAACAAGTAGTAATACACTCATAATCAGCTGTGCCATAGATGCCACTTTTCCGTTCTTGCCACATTTGATATTAACTGTTACTGAGGAGAAGCACTGAAAATTGGAATGCATATGTTAAAAGATAAGGAGTAGCAAATCAGATTAGAGAACTTTTGATAGTACACTGTTTAGTAGAATTATGATACTAAATATTATTTAATACTCGCCAGCTGAAGGTGTGCATGGTGGAGCACATGGTACTCCTGTTATCATTCCTGAGTGTGCTTCAGATAAGTAGATCTTCTTCACTCTATTATCTTCAGAGTTCCATAATTTCCGTGGTGATGACATAGGAGAAAATAAAGAGGTATTTTCCAATTCTTGTTGTTGTTTCCTTGGAGAAAGCGTGCTTGAACCTGATGTATTAGGTAAATTGGTGTTGGGTACTTTAGGCAAAAGGATTCTGTCACCAGTGTTCTTTTCACTAGAATTACTCTTGTTGCCTTTCTTTGGTGCATAAGTTGCATGAAGTTTTTGAATGCTTAAGTATTTTGTGGAATTGTCTTTTGATTGGTGAGAATTTGTCCTCGTTGTTTCTTCTCTGGAATTTAATTGAAGACCTGTAATTTAGAACATGACTGAAGTCAGTCCTAAGTCTCAAATAAAATAGTGATTTAATTAGTTGGAAACTAAATGTAGAAAGAAGTTTTAACAACCAAACAAAATCAGGGTAATTCATTGCAACAGAGGCAAAATTGCTCAACTGCAGATCCAGTCTAGAAACTAATATCCCTGCAGCTGACAACATCTTGTAACTCTGATTTTCATAGCCAAACTTGCAATTTCCTCAGTAACTACTTACTATGACAGCTATTCAACCCTCACAACCGTTCCTGCTTAACTCTTGAAAATTGCTTAATCTACAACAAAGTTTTCCAGGGTAAAGCTATGAAGACTAGTTTAAGCACTAAATGACATATTAAATAATACCTGGGTGCTTCTTTTGTTTATTTGGGTTGGCAAGTCTGGTAAATAATCCAAACCCTCCTGAACCTTTTTTTAATGAGTTCTTTCTTTTCCTGGGTGATTTTGATTTGCTCCACTTTTTTCTACTTCTTTTGTTTGTCTTTTCACACACACTCTCCTCATTCTGTTTGATTTCCATCTCAACAGCATTATCATCTTGTTTAATATTCTCCACTACAGCAAAGTCACAAGTATCATTGTTTTTCTCATCTACCACAGGATCACTGTTATTTAGTTTCCTTTCTATCAGTTGAAAGTTTTCATTTTCTTTGATTTGCCTTTCATGATTGTCTTCATTTTCTTTGATTTTTACGGCTGATGTTCCTAATGGCAGTAGTTCTTTTTCATCCTGATTGATTTTACTATCACCTGAAATCAATAATATCCATTAATTCTTGATACCATGTAACTTCTTCTGTCAGTATCAAAACATCATCCAGCAAATAGGTGATGAGAATCCTAAAACGTATCAGGTAGAAGTTGTTATGTTGATCTGACAGTAAATTCTCCTAACCAATTTACAAGACAATGTGAAGCAGGCAGAGGGGAGGATTAACAATGGGATCATGGGAGTTGCAGGTTAACAGAGCTGCTTAAACTTCAAGTATCAATATATTTGTGATAATCAGCTCAGTAATGAAGTAGGATAGTCAACACCCTGATGAACGTGAAAAGACTAAATTCTCATAACTGGCATTTGAAGCAACGAATGGCGGTTAGTTGGGAGATCTGTTAATTCAATCATTACCGGTAGTAAGGTCAAATGCAATAAGCTGTACTTTGGCAGCAAAATAAACTTGTTTTCCTTACCAAATGGTTCGTCCTGTAAGTTTATACGGCGTTCTGTAGCAGATGAAATTAAACTACCTCGCCTGGAAGAAATCGCGTGACAGTTGCAAATATTATCAGGCGAAGTGCAACAACTTTGTTTATGCGCGCGGAATACTGACTTGATTTGCATATTTTGCGGTGCACCATTTTCTACTTCAACAACCTCAACTCTCTCCGGCAAGAACTCCTTGCATTCGGTCCTTCTACTGCAGTTACTACGTACAGACGATGCTGAGCTATTCCTTCTTTGATTTCTACTTCGCAAAAGACGGATGATAGGACTGGAAATCGCCGATGGACTTGCTCCACATCTGACATCAACAATTGGAGGTTTGATGATTGTCAAGGGGAAATCGCCAGATATTGTCCGTCCTGTTGGCATCCTGGGCAAAATAGCTGTTGTACTTTCTAGAGGAATCATGATACCATCCGCCAATGTTTTTAAACTTGCGTTGTTTGATTTGAAGTGTCGCGATTAATTAATTTTCTATAAATCGCCAAAAGTCAGCCCGGAGCCATAGTCACTGTTTTGGAATTTGAGGAACTTTAAACATCGTTGCTATGGGGACTTCATGTAACCTGGCTTTTGGTTTAACCGCTGACCAATCTACTTCCACGAAAAAGAGAAAGAAAACGAGATATCCACGTGAATATCCGTGCAAGAAATAAACAGTTTGGAATGAGGCCTTTAACAGAGGAAGAAACCCAAAGTGTGTTTGAAAAGCTGGAAAAATAGTGAGTACACCCTCTTTACTTTGTACTTTCGTGATCAATTTAATTATCTCATCACAAAGTAAAGTTTTAAAAGAGGTTTATTTCGGTGGCCGTAATATGACGATGCTAACTGTGTATATATTTTCATTTTGTAGTATTGGGGATAATATAAAACTTCTCATCGACAGACCAGATGGAAATTATTGTTTTAGACTGCATGATGACCGAGTATACTATGTAAGGTAAGTAGATGACGCTTTAGGAAAAAAAAAAGAGCAACGCTTATATTTACTATGCATACGAACATAGTTTTTGTTTGTGGTCATAGCTAAGATAATATCGATAACATTTTTACTCAGTGAGAGCTGTATGGCACAAGTGGGTTGAAATTTAATGTTTTTGGTGATAAATAGCTCCAGATGGAAGATCAGGAAGGTTTCCGTTGTTTAAATCCACAGTTTGCTTCTTATGTAGTAAAGGGGAATTTTTTTGAACCGAGCAGCACTTTGATAGTCTGAGGTACATTTCCATATTAACTATCCCCGGCAACTTGTTTGGATTTTATTTGGTGCAGTGTACTTGGAAAATTAAACTCTCTATAGAGAAGACTTGGCCCAGCTACTTTTGAATTATCAATGAAGAGGATAAAATATAAGTTAAATTGAATATATTGAATTGAATTAAATTAAATTGAATTAAATTGAATATATTTGAACTGACAAAACAAAGAGGTCTAATAATTTGTAGGCTGACTAATGCACTGAGTCATAATCCAGTTGTGTAAAGAAAAATAATTTTTTGGTGACTGAGTCATGTTAGTTTCTACTCCAAAGTGGGGGGAAATCCATCTCTGTTACTTAAGAACTTCACAGTTTTTCATGGGAAGAACACCTCTGGACCTATCAGAAACAAGGCTCTTTACACCTTATGTTCAGTGTGCTAGGGTTTCTAATCTAAATGCCTAAGTACTCCAAGCCTCAGTGGAAAGCATGTTATGAGAATATGCAGGATATTTGAAGCCATTGGCACCAGAAAAGAATTGAGGACCAAATGGAAACCTTAATAATTTATGAGCTGAAAATAGATCAAGCTGCAAATTTGTCCTCCTGATTTGAGTACTGACAACAGTCAAAGTATTGAATATCTTCACGATATTGTAGTAAGTTGCTGTCAACTATTGAGCTATTTTTTGACAACCTGGGCAGAGTCAAACTTCAAGTAAAATTGCCAAAGCTACTCACAAACACCAAAATGTGTCCTTTATTTAACCCTTACTGAGGGGATAACACAGTTTAAACAAATTTTCATGCTAATTGCATCAAAATATACATCATCGTGGCAACCTTAGAGGTTGCCACAGGTCATCTCAGTCATCTGCTTAGGAGAAATATCTTCTCATAACACTGTTGACACTTGTTGGTAAAGCATTTTTAACCAAACAAGACTTCACAAGTGTGAAAGCTTTTCAGAAATAGCAAGCAGTGGTAAGAAAATCACTACCTACTAAGTTATGTTTGTGCCTGTCTACTCAGTTGAAATACTTCTTTGAATTCTTTATAAAAAAAAAGGAGAGGTCTGTCTTATATTCCTGTTCTTCAAAAACAAGGATGCTTATGTCAAAATCCTCTAACAACTCCCAGTGTTTCCAAATTGTTGACTCATAGTTGTAATTTATTTTTGTTTTCAGTGAAGAAATCATGAGAAAAGCCACAAATATAGCCAGAGAAAACCTGATAAGTATTGGAACATGTATTGGGAAGTTTACAAAGACAAGAAAATTCAGACTTCACATTACAGCACTTGATTTCATGGCACCATATGCTAAAGTAAGTAATTATTACTCCAGTTCACATAATAAGAGGTGATATATTTTTGTTTTTTATTAGTTGTAACATGGTACTTGAAATCATGTTCATCTTTAGGCTCTCAAAAAAGATTGTATTGTGGAAACCTGTTAGTACAGTCACTGATGATGGGTGCAAATAAATTGGCCGCATATACAACATGGGTGTTTTACTAGGGCAGGATCAAACTTCATAATCATAAGGATCAAAATTTATTTCCTTTCATCTTGTTTGTAAGGAAAACAGTGAGGAGTGTTACTTACTTTGTAAAGTAAATTGGCCATTTGATCAGTAAATGACAGAGATCAATGAAATTGACATTTCAGGTGTTTTTGTTTTCTTAATGTAGTGGGATGAAATTATAAAGGATTGTACTGTTTGGGACTGTAAATGTGGCCATAGGTGACCACTTAAACATGTGTTTTTTATACAAAAATCTATGGCCATTTTCTCTGCCATAAAATAGTGGCCATAACAATGAGGTGACCATATTCACTATAAATACAGGGTTCCCCTGTATTTATAGTGAATATATTTTTATACACTGGAATGTTAAGAGCTACAATGTGTTATCTAAATTCTTCATTTTTAGTATAAAATCTGGGTGAAGCCAGCAGGAGAGCAGTCTTTTCTCTATGGGAATCATGTTTTGAAGTCTGGTCTTGGGAGGATAACAGAGAACACACCACAGTACCAAGGAGTTATTGTATACTCTATGAATGACCTTCCACTTGTGAGTGAAAAAAAACTGTCATCTTGAAGAGAGATTTTGTTCACATGTATCAAAATGGGATGGAATTTCTCCAAACATGTGAAAACATTGACAGTTAACCCTTTAATCCCTTTAAAGAGTGACAAGGTTCTAATTTCTCTTTACAATCTATCCTTGGAATCAATTTTTTAAGTCACAAGAATAAAGGAAATGATCAGCAAAGCTCTTGATAGTTTACAAATTCTCCTTGTTAGAACCTAGAAAATATATAGAGAACAGTATGGAGAATATGCATAATGATGTTAGGGTGTAAAGAGTTAATGACTTGTGATGTAAGAAGAGAAATATGGAAATCCTTATTTTGTCGTTAGATGGTCTCCTCTTGAATATAAGCCCATGTGGTGTGGGAAGGGAGTTATGAAATTCATAGAGAAATGAGGCAAGTGATGGAATTTACCATAAAAACCTTTAAATTCAGTTGTATGGGTGCGGCTCCTAATTTCACCCACCAAAGGTGCATCAAACATGATAAGGGCATTTTTGTGGTAGAGCATGTGTGTGTTAGGGCCTATTTGTAGGACAATTTCTCCTTAAAGGTCTGAAAGCTACCATTTTGAATTTAGAGTGCTATTCCTTTTCTTGACCTCAAGGAGTACCACAATGCAAAACTATCAAGTTTCCATCATTTTTGCCCAGGGATACAAGTGTGCTGGTCCATCTACAGGACTCGTATGATGTGGCACTGGTCTATCTAAAAGGCTCATATGATGTGGCACTTGTCCCAAAAGTAGGATTGGCAACAGAGAAAGCTGTCAGTGAGGGAGAAAATTATTTGTTCAAAACTTCAAATACACCTAATAAATTTCTTATTGAGTACTTCCCTCTCAAAGCATGGGGAAATCTCTTGAAATAGCTGCACTTACTAATTTTTCCTATTTTTCAGGGTTTTGGTGCCACATCTCGTTCAACACACGATTGTCGCCGAGCAAATCCTACAGATATCATTTGTTTCCATCAAGCTGATGTTGGGGAATACCTGAGATCTGAGGACACTTTGACATAACTAAATACTGAAAATAATGAAAGATCAGTTTTTAGGCATTTTTATCTTGTATTTGGAATTGTAATAACATTGAACTGTGGCTAGAAATTAACCCTTTACACCCTAACATCATTAAAGGTATTCCCTATACATTCACAAGGGTGCTGACAAGGAGAATTTGTGTAACAATCAACAGCTTCTTTTGCTGCTGATAAGTTTCTTTAATCTCAAGACCTTACTATATGATTCAGGGGTGACATTGTAAGGAGAAATTAGATGCTAGTCACTCCTAGAGGGTTATAGGATTAAGTGAAGAAATAGCCCCACTTGCCATCAGAGCAATAATCAGGACAAATATATTTTTCAATATTTATTTTGTAGGATGCCACTACTATCTAAAAAATGGAATATTTTCTGTTCATGAATAAAAAATCACTTTAAAAAAATTTTAAATCAAGCCCTCTGTAGAAACCAATCCCCCAGCCAGCCTCAATCTGCACAGGTGTCCATAGGAGTTTGACCTTTGCACAAATCATGCACACGAAAAGGTGTTAGCTCAAGTTGGCAGAGAGCTTACAGAAGAACTATTTCAGTAGTATTACATAATAACTGCATGACTGAATGAAATGCTTTAGAAAGTTCTATGGTATGCATGCCAATAACAATAACAATTTCTGATAACATTTATTTAGAAACCAATAATAATAATAATAATAAACTTTATTTACGTGTCAAATAAGATAGCAGTTTCCCACTAAGTAAGGACACCTAAACTAAACTAATCTAATCCATATAAAACTAAGCATTAAAAATTTATTGGAAATATGATAAAAGAGCTCTTCCCATATAAAACTACCCTACCCCGAAATAGTAGACCCCATGTTTATATTACCCTAGCCTGTATAATAAGATAATAACCTTAATATAATGAGATAATAAGATAATAATAATTACAATAATATGATCTTGATAATATTTAAAATATTTAAGATTTACATAAAATACAGTTCTTGCAATTATTCGAAGAGATTAAACCTTGTATATCTACTTTATGTAAAGCGTTTTTAAATTCTTGCAGCGTTCTTAGTGCTCTTATTTTTCCATCTAACTTAGACCAGATTACTGAACTTAAGTACCTAAGAGAGTGCTTACCATAGCGCGTAGTACTAACTCTAGGGATAATGAAATCATTGTTTCTTAAATTATATTTGTTGTTATTAATAACAAACAGGTTCTTGATATTATTAGGGCACAGATCATTTTTAACTTTAAACATTAACACAGCTATGTCATGTAATCGCCTATTACATAAGGTTTTTAAATTAGCCCTCTTAAGGAGGTCGCTATATGATGATATGCTATCACAATAAACGGCTCTAAGGGCCCGTTCTTGTACCCTCTCTAATTTTCTAGAATCACTAGCTTTGCAACAATTCCATACAATACTACAGTAAGTTAAATAAGGCAGAATAGCAGCCTTAAAAAGTTGTAATTTAGCCTTGGCTGGGATTAACTTCCTTAATCTATTAATTACACCCACCCTTTGACTGCTTTTTTTACAGATGTTACTTATGTGATCTGGGTTTTAAAATCAGGAACAGAGACATTAAGAACTTAATTTTTCCTTAGATTTCAAGTAGTCACTAACTTGTATTTTTAATGTCCTTAATTTAAAGTTGATAAACATTGCATTGTGAAGAAAACAATTTTCAACTGTTTTTAACAAGACAGCTTTAACACATGTTTAGGCTCTGATGTGAATGTGGTATTGGTCTCAACCATTTGCAAGTGCAAACTTATGTAATATAAAAATGCATTTATCATGAATATGAAAAATATACTTCTAAAGAAAATAAAAATATATTAATCCTAAATATAAAAAAAAGACTAATCACAATTAGTTTAAAAAATAACTCACTATTGCAACAGTTTCCTTCTTTCTTGTTTCAAACCACTTTAATTTATATTTCTACCAAAGCATTTTGATCATTTTAACCATTCATCTCTCTCTTCATTCATCAGTAATAAACACTTTCATTTTCCTTTTATTTTCCTTATGTTTTAAGTGAGCTTGAAGAATTCCAGCTTTTATTCACTATCTTGGCTTGAATCCTCTGTTTCAAGAAGTTACTGCTGTACCTAACCCAAAGGCACATATTGGGCAATTATGTCTAGAAGCAAAAGAAACAAAAACTGTGAGTACAGAGCCCTCTGCAAATTTCATTACAGGTGGGGAAAAAAAAGGAGTGATCACGTCGCAGATAGGTTTAATTATGCATCTGATTGGTCCAGATGAAAGTTTTCTAGACCAATCACAGAGTGAAGTGATGGAAAGCCAATGCAATCCCGCTTTCTTTTGACACTTGTTTGGAATCGCTCTTAATAAATAAGAATTCAAAGTCAGTAAAGCTCAAGAAAACATGAATGACCAAGTTGCAATTGATTTCAGTTTAACACTTGATTGGTTAGGAGGCTGGTGCAAGTTTTCTACAAAACCAAAGATATCCTGGACTTCTTTCAACCCTAAATAAAAAAATGTCATTTGATATTGTACCTCATTACCTAACAGGGGGCTATTTGTTACATCCACAGAATAAATGGGTTTGATGTTTACATCCCTGGAGCATAATGGTGTTTTCATGGCAACAAGTAAAAGAAGTCCTAATACATCAATTGATAATGGCAAAAACCATTTCAGAATGACAGCATTGTCTTCTCAAAGGACAAACGCCATTATCCCTTTCCATATTTGGAAACTGTATTGATGATATCTGATAATCATAACGACAATCATTTATTATGGTTATCATCACCACTATTACTTAAGTTATACTCTCATAAATTGATATTCTTTAAAATGTTACAAACAGTTGCTACAAACTTTTTAAGCATACTTACATGCCTTTCTGTTCCATTGCAATGACACACTTTCTATGAAGCTTGTGTGAGCATGGAAGGATTTGACAACCACTGAACAAGTCCTAAAATAATGTACAGAATTTAACATGTCAGTAACACTCTTACTGGAAATGAGTTGTGTCTCCTGGGGCTTTTGATAATCATTTAAGATCATTGCTAGAAAGCGTGAATTCCCTGCTTTGTGTCTGAAGCAATGTGAAAGTATGAAATGTGATTTATAATTACTTCCAAGCAGATGCAACACTCATCGTGTCCTGAGTTTGGCTTGCATTTGTGGTTTCCTTCCAGTTGCTTTTCCAGGCAAATATTGCACACGTCACAGTGAAAGGATGTGTCCTTGCCAATGCTGAAAAGAAGTTTTTGGAAATTTAATGATAGGGCCATCACATCACTAACGTTATTCCAAGCTGGCAGATTTGTCTCCCAAAGCAAAAACTATTGGAATGTTCTTTGCAAAGGTAGAACAGGCCAGTGTACAAGGTACTGTTTTCTTCTTCAATCTATGGTACATATCTTTATGACCTTTTGGAAGTTGTTCAAAATTTTGTTGTGCAATGCAATACTTTGCATTACTTCACTCCCAGTAGCACTCGGAACAGATTTTGTTGGCCAAGGCAGAGTAGCCTCAGTTTCAAAAACCGCCCAGAGAAATATTATTTAAAAAAAGTTTTAAAGGACCTATGAGTTGCCAGTAATTATAACAGCCATTGTTGTATTCCCTTGAAAATATCTCCCTTGGGTTTAAAGAAAACAATACATTCTAAAAAAGATTTTGACTCAGTATATAACTGGAAGTTTCAATGTTTACCATACCAGGTAACAAATGTGTCTCTGAGTTGTACAGGGCGTGAAATTAATTTTTTTTTTCTGATAGCCACTTCGTTCCTAAATTCGTCAAAGTGGTAGCCAATTCAAAAAAAGTTGGTCACCATTTTCAAAGACAAACAAAACCTTTTTTTACGCACGT
Source organism: Pocillopora verrucosa (assembly GCF_036669915.1). NCBI lineage: Eukaryota > Metazoa > Cnidaria > Anthozoa > Scleractinia > Pocilloporidae > Pocillopora > Pocillopora verrucosa. The sequence goes on along the minus strand of NC_089320.1, from coordinate 7,059,439 downwards.
TCTAGATAGACCCTTCAAATTTAAGTTAGGGGAAAGATCTTTAACGTGCTACAAAGTGGACACTAGGATGGATGATATGCAACGTTCAAGCTCACCTAAATCCAAGATGGCGTATAGTTATCGATCTAGAAGCATGTGCTGAGTTTTGGAAACAAACTTAACAAGGAAGTTTGCCGCAGATTTATCTTTGCAAATCTTTTTTATCCCCTATATCTCTTGGTAAGGTTATGATGAAACATTCTAGTCGCCAATTTGGCAACTAATTTTCAGGATTTGGTTGCCAAAGTGGAAAATTGAGTCGCATTGGCGCCTGTATTATAGGCACAATTTCACGCCCTGTTGTAGTATATTTCAATTGAAAAACAACCCACCGGCAGATTTCACACTTCTCGCAGTGGAAAGGGTTCTTGTCAACTGCTATAAAATGCTTACACTTTGGGCAGAAATATTCTGAAAATTTTGTACCACAGCATTTGCAGAATTGACTTCCTTCATTAATCTGAAATAAATTAGAATATCATCAGTCAGAGGGTGTTATCTTAAAAAGTGTGATTTTTTAATTCCACAATATTGCAAGGAAGTTGTTTATCCCTCTGCCAGTTTGACTAAAAATTGTGCAAAATACGTGTCAAAAGCAATTTCTGTAGCAATGTTGTGCAGCAATTTGAGTGACACATGACTATACAGCTGGACATTGGAGCCAAGTTCTCTTGTTTCAACTGAGTCATTGGTTTCCCATCATAGAACTGTTTAATAAATCTAAAGACTCACCCGCTTCTCACCCAGTCAGATGCCAAACTAAAACCAGCAGGTGCCTGAGCATAACTGTTTTCACGCGTTTGATGCTAATTGCATAAAATCACTATCTTCTCAATGGTTCATTGTAATTTTTTCCTTTGATCTGATTGCCCTTCATGTTCGCAAGGAATTGGGTTTTGACATTGCTCAAGCCAAAAACTTTCTGCTGATCTTGGTTTTCTGATCAATCTGAAGTTACATGTACCTCACTCCCATGGGATCTTTACATGAGGAATTTTGGGATAAAATCTGGTTTTTGTAGCTATGTTTTGCTATTATGCTACTTCTGTCCGACAGGATTCCAAGTATACAAAAGATACTAACCTCTTCTTCCCATCCACAATTTGTACACTTGACATGCGTCGCATGACGTGCCTTCTTACCATAACCAGGGCATGTCCCTGATAAATTGTGACACTGGTGGCATGGATAAAACACTCTGCAACAAGGAAACTTGACACTACATCTCCGCTGGTAATGGTTGCACTGCCATTGGGGAGTATCCTGAATGGGAAGGCTCTCCTCTGTGGTTCTGTTTTCTCTTACCCTTGTTTCCGTTTCTCTTTGCTCTTCTAATTCTCTTTCCATTCTCTCTATCCTTTCTCTCTCTGTCCTTTCTCTCACCTCTCTTTGCCTCCTTTCTCTTTCGTTTTCAGCCAGTTGAAGTGAAACCAGTGAAGGGTCTCTAGGTGACACAAAAGCAAAGGAACTTTCCTGTTGATAATTGGATGGGCCATGGCTCCTCAAGTTTTCCTGCTGTCTAACTAGATGAACCATTTCTGATGAGGTCAAACCACTATTTGCCTGGGTATCTCCACAGGAGGGCCAGTACCTGTTGAAGTCCACCATGCATTCTTGTCCATGACTGCTTAACACATCATAGGTGGAAGTAACTGGGGCTGCACTTCCTAAAATCCTGCTTGAAGAGAATTGCCAAGTGGTGGTAGAAAAATTTGGTGCGGTAACAGCAGGATATCTCACAGCGGGTGCCAATGGCCTGACTCCAAGTGAAGGTGATGCTGTGCAAGTCTCATTTCCTACAAAAAGGTCTCCACCACTTGAAAAGCTTGTTTGACGTTTGTTTCTTGGCAGGTTTTCATCCCAGTTAAACGAGTCAATGCCTTGGCTGAAGCCACTGGCACTGGGGAACTGCCCCATCATTGATGTCACAGGTTGGTAATTCACTGGCATTGGATCTCTGTACCGTGAACTCGATCCCCTTAAATATGCATTCCCTAACACTGACCTGCTTCTTTCTGGGGCTGGCAAACAGTGAAGGCTCCAAAGTGAGGAGGAACCAATATTACTGCTTATAGGGTGTTGATTCCAATCGTTTGAATTCTCATTGATAGGTGGCATGTCATAACTTTCTACAAATGAGCTCTGTGGAAGACTCGGATCTGTTGAGTGCCGGGCGAGGAAGTTTCGATCAATACCAGTTGTATCACAAGATGGTATCTTCCCATCGTGATAGTTTGATTCATATGCATTAAAAAGCACTGGATTGTGCAGAATAATTTTTAGTCCTGCTCTTTCACTTGTAGCTTCACCATCTCTTTCTGTTGAAAGCTCAGCATTGCTTCCTACTTTAAATCTGTTAGATCTTTGCTGGTCTTTGGCTTTCTTGTCACTTCCATTGTTGGAACTTTCACAAGAACTGTCAATAGTGCTGCTGATACTACTGCTTCTGGCAAATGCAATTGCAATTGCAATTGCCAATAATGTTAAGGCAATTTCCAATGTAAATTCAAGCATAATATGCAAAATTCAGTAGCATAATACCATATATCATCAGGCCAGCTTTCTTGCTCATCAAGACATCCAATTTTTCTGAGAAATCATGAATTAAGAGAAAGTCTGGATAGCAGCAGATGGTAATGATTTAAGAAAATAAACAACAATTTTTAAGAACATTTTTCAACAGTTCAGAAGAAGAACTGTTGAAACATGTTTTTAAAAAGTGTTGTTTATTTTCTTAAATCAAGAGAAGTATTTAGGTTCTCTAATACTTAAGGAAAACAAAAAGGTTCCTGAAAATCTGGCTCTAATACTCAGATGAACAAATTACCAAAACTCTACATGTGGATCAAGTAGTACATAAAAATAACACAACTTACCAACACTTTCCCTGCCATGCTCCATACTCAAAACCAAGTTTAAGGATGTTGCCAACTATGCAACACTCTAACTTTAAAATTTGATTAGGAGTTTTTTAACTGGAAATTTGAGAAGTGAGGTCATATTTAAAATTTATTGAGCATTTTTTCGCTATAAATTTGCATTACAAAGTAACAGAGTACTTGTGGTATCATCCCAATTTAAAAAAGGGAAAGTAGTTTCACTCATCTTTTGCTCTCCAAATTCATTGATTTGCCCGAACTTTTAAACTGATTTACAGGAAATTTCTGCCGGTTCCCAGACGATGATATGGTAGGTGGTGGAAGGTGAATTCATTCAAGGTTTGATGTCCAAAATTAAGCTTTCCTCAAGTAATGCTAGTTGAAATTTGAGACTTCGTGAGATAACTTGAGTCTGTTTTAGGTTGAATTCTTTATCAGAATTTGTCTGAACTTAACTTTTGAAAATCACCCAACAAAAAATGTTTTTATTATTACAATAATAAAAATGTTCTCCTTCAAGAGTAAATGCAGAATACCCTGCTACTTTGGTCCACCTCAGTTACATGTGTCGTGAGGCTCTGAAGATCGAGGCCTAACGACGTTATTTTTATTCAATGACATGTAAATGAGTGGCAGAGTATTCTGCAGTTTAGCCCCCAGACATTTCTTTGTAATTGTTTCTCCGCCATGTTTAAAGGCTTGGAGAGGTGAAAAATGATCGATGACTCAGATTTCTGATAATAATCCGCGAAAACTTGCGGCGGCTTACCGAGTTTACCAGAATCGGCGTGGGATATTGAATTGATTCCGTAAAAAAGATTATGCAATGTAAGAAGAACCTAGCAACGAGGAAAGATTAATAGAACTGTTCAATTGAACAATTTCACTCTAACGACAGGTATTGAAACATATTTTAGATGATAAGAAATTCGAACACGTGGCGCTTACAATTTTCCTATAACTTGCAGCGGTCTACCGAGTTTACCAGAATCGGCGTGCGATATTAAATTGATTCCATAAAAACGATTATGAAATGTAAGAAGAACCTAGCAACGAGGGAAGATTAATAGAATTAATCAATTGAATAATTTCTGTCTACTAACGACAGGTATTGAAACATTTTAGATGTAAAGAATCCGAACATGTGGCGCTTACAAATTTCGTATCGTAATAATTTACGCCCTAAGTCTAGCTTGTGTCATGTAACTAAGTCATGAAAGGGTAAGATCAGGTTAGGATAGCATAAATAAGAAACATACATTGAAAGTTCTATCTAAACTTAACTTACTTCAAAATTGTTCAACAACAGCGTCCCTTTCTCCACCTTTCTCCTTTCTCCTTTCTCTTTCTTTCGCAGAGTACTAATCAACTACGCACTCCGAGTGCGCTGCATTGTGGTAGCAAAAAAGAACTATTTCGGTAGTATAACGTAATAGCTGCATGATCTGATGAAATGTTATAGAAAGTTCTATGATATGCATGTCAGCGTGACTAAGCAGTCTGGAGATTTCTAGATGCTTACATTCACAATAACAATTACTGATAATATTGATTTAGAAACCAATAGCAATGACGAATAAGTAGAAGAGTTCAGTTGATCGAGTCGTCAACAGAGACATTAAGAACTTAATTTTTCCTTAGATTTTAAGTAGTCACTAACTCGTATTTTTAACGTGCTAAATTTGAAGTCGATAAACATTGCATTGTGAAGAAAACAATTTCAAGTGGTAAATGGATGCTTTTAAATAATCTCTAGTTAAACAACGACAAGACTGAACTCCTGATTCTGCTTGCTAAACATCGCACTAAGCCACCATTAGATTCGATTACTGTGGGTGATGCTACTGTCGAGCGCACGGAACATTGGTGCCATCTTCGAAGATACCATGAGTTTCGAGGAACACGTCAATGATCTATGCAAGACTGCTTTTTATCACATCAGAAACATTAGTCGCATACGTCCATGCCTTAGTATTCACTCAACCAAAACACTAGTGCATGTATTAGTAATGTCTCGCTTAGATCAATGTAATTCGCTTCTTAATGGCCAACCTGATTATCTTCTTCAGATACTACAATATGTTATGAACGCAGCAGCAAAAGTGATCACTTGCAAACAAAAGCTTGACCATGTCACACCACTACTTATTGAGCTACACTGGCTCCCCGTCTGTCAGCGTATTATTTTTAAGATTTTACTGTACACCTTCAAGGCACTCCATGGCGCGGCTCCAACGTACTTGACCGAGCTCATCAGTCCTTATGTTCCTTGGCGAGCTCTCAGGTCTGCTGACCAACTTCTACAGGAGCAACCAACACACAAGCTCAAATTGACTGGCCTGAGGGCTTTCTCAGAGTGAGAAGTGCGCGCCTTACCTCTGGAACTCGGTTCCATTTGAGATTAAAAGTAGCGTATCTGTCTCTATTTTTAAAGCTAAGCTTAAGATCTATCTTTTTCGACAAGCATATTTTTAGACTTTAAATTTTTATTTAATTATAGGTTATGATAATTTGACACTGTAAAGCGCATTTGGGCGTAAGGAAAGTGCGCTATAGAAATAAATTATTATTATTATTATTATTATTATTATTACAAATGATTTTACTGTTTGGGACCGTAAATGTGGCCATAGGTGACCACATTAACATGTGTTTTTTATACAATAATCTGTGGCCATTTTCTCAGCCATAAAATAGAGGCCATAACAATGAGGTGACGGTATTACCAAGGTGGCCATAAGACAGGGTTCTCCTGTATTTATAGTGAATATAATTTTTATACATTGGAATGTTAGGAGCCACAATGTTTCATCTAAATTCTTCATTTTCAGTATGAAATCTGGGTGAAGCCAGCAGGAGAGCAGTCTTTTCTCTATGGGAATCTGTGACGCTTGCGACGAAAGACGAAACTTTGAGGGGTGTCGCTAAGGCGTGTTTGCTAAGTGTCGCTGATGTCGGGACTATTTTACAGATCGTAGTAAAACCACGAAAACCAAGATGACGGTTAAGTAAATCCGCGAACAAGACTTAGAAGACCGAATACGACTCTCGATTCGGATGGAGTTCGTAACGAAAGGATTCGAAGCCTCAAGAACACTCGAAGAGGTCACATAGCAAACGTAACTGCTAAAGTTAATGAAGTCATCGAATTACTTTTTGACGAAAGAAATTTAGAAGAAGTAAAAGAAAAACTTACAACCTCCAAAGAGGCCTTTCGTAAGTTTGGAGAAGCGCACAGAAATTATGCAGCGGAACTCGTAAACAAAGAAGAGAAGACTAAGTACATGGAGTATTTCAGCCGCGAAGAGGAGAAGTTTACTGAAATCTGTCGACAAGTACTAGACTGGATCTCGAGAGTCGAAGAAAACCTTTTGGCTGCTTCACTTCAAGTAGATTCCGAAGTAAACCCAGACGATTCCGTTAGCTGTGCAGATGCGAAAACTTCCTCCAAAGCTTCGAAGATTTCAAGACGCTCAAGTCGCGCCAGCTCACGCGCCAGTCGCACATCATCTCTCTTACTAGCCAGGGCAAAGGAAGCAGTTCGTGTTGCAGAACTTCAAGCAGAGCAAGCTATGTTAAAGAAGTGACAGGAATTGGAGGAGCAGAAGTTCCGCCTAAAGCAGGAAGAGTTGCGTCTTGATTTAGAAGCCGAGATTGCAAAGACAGCGGCAAAAGAACAAGCCTTGGCAGCTATAGTAACACAGCCACCCCCTTCCATGAATCTAAAGCCCGTGAAGTTGGAGAGGAAATTTAATCGCCAAGAAGAATTTAGTCCACCTCCGCGCGCGCAAAGCCATACAGCTTTAAATCCACTGGCACCCGAATGGCCACAAGCCAGAGCTACTGGTTCCGTACCGAACGAGCCCATCGCGAGCGAAAGGTCAATTGATGATCAGAGTACGTTGCAACGAGAACAAAATGCTCTGCAGATCCAGCAGAATCGGATCGTGGAAATGCTGACAGCCAATCAGAACAAAAGCAGACTTCCTCAGTCTCTTGTCCCAACATTTGATGGCAATCCTTTGGAGTATCACACCTTTGTTCGTTCCTTCGAGAGCTTAATCGAATCAAGAACGTCTATTAGTACGGAAAGACTGTATTACTTAGAACAGTACACTGCCGGGGACGTAAAGGAGCTTATACGTTCGTGTCATCATTTGCCACCCGACGAAGGGTACCGCGAGGCCTGCAGGCTGATGAAGAAGAAATTTGGTGACGAGTTTAGAATTGCGTCTGCATACGAATCCAAAGCATTGAATTGGCCTCCCATTAAGCCCGAGGATGGAACAGCTCTCAGTAGATTCTCTATCTACCTAGCTAGCTGTAGAAACGCGATGAAGGGCAGCCAGTATCTTCCAAGTTCGATCAGCCGGACAAGATTCAGAGACTAGTCCTCAAGCTTCCATACAATATGAAAGAAAGATGGCGTCGGCTTGTAGATAACATCATGGAGCTGCAGAAGAGGCCGGTTTAATTTGATGACGTCATCACCTTTGTTGACCGCGGGGCCAGAATAGCTACAAATCCTGTTTTTGGGAAAATTTCAGTGGACACGAAAGTGGTTACAAACGCCCGATTTCGCAAGGGCTCCCGGAAGACCGTGCAGACACCTGATAAACTTAGCTTTGCCGCACATGTTGACACCACTCTCAACTCCAAGGCAGGCACAAAGTCAAGTACCACTTCCAATGATCCCATTGAGACCCCTTCTGCAATTTCAGGCACGAGTTAGAAGTTTGCAGATCTTTAAGACGTCGCCCTTACCAGGAGCGCATTCAGTTCTTATTGTCCCAAGGTCTCTGCTTTGGATGTTTGTCGCGAGAGCACCTGGCGAAAGTCTGCCCGGAAAGAAAATCCTGCAAGATAGATGGCTGTCCTAAAAAGCATCCGACAGTCCTGCACACACAACCTCGGGAAAGACCCAAAGAGGACACCGCAGTCGGAAGTGGAATTGGAGTTGCTGATGGCACATCACAAGTGCGCAACGACATGGCATGTATTAACAACGCCTCCTGTAGCCTCACTGGGGCCGGATTTTCTCGGACAGGCATGGCTATCCTCCCAGTCGAAGTCAGACGTAGATGAAGCGAGAAAGCAATCACCATGTACGCCTTTCTAGACAACGGAAGCAGTTCTACCTTCTGCACAGAGGCTCTCATGAGGCAACTCGACATTAATAGTCCTAGGACAAAGATTTCCCTCACCACTCTGGAGAAAGAAGATAGCCTGGTTGATAGTTTTCTAGTGCATGACCTGGAGGTAACCGATTTAGACGAGAACTACATAGTAAAACTTCCCATTTTGTACACCAGAGAGGAGATACCAGTTTCAAAGGACGATATACCGTCACAAGAGGACGTCGACAGATGGCCCCACTTAGACGGTGTTTACCTGCCAACTGTTAATGCCGAGATTGGCGTGCTGATTGCCAGCGACGTACCAGAAGCCCTGGATCCACAAGAAGTGAAGAATAGTCAGCATGGTGGCCCTTACGCTACTAGAACTCGCTTGGGTTGGGCAGTTAATGGTCCTTTAAAGCGCGATCGACGGGGTTTGCGTGCAACCAGTTTCTTCGCTAAAGCTGTCACTGAGCTGTGTCAGATGGTCGAAGATTTCTATAACCGCGATTTTGGGGAGTCCATTGCTGATAGCAAGACTGAGCCGTCCCAGGAGAAGCGCCGCTTCATGAAACGTGCGAAGGAGTCCCTCACGTTAAAAGATGGACACTATGAAATTGCCCTACCCTTCAAAGATTTAAAGTGCCCAATTCCAAACAACCCTATTCAGGCTGAACAACGCGCCAGCTGGTTAAAGAAGAAGCTCGTGAAGAGTACCGCGTTACTTAAAGATTACACAACCTTCGTCGAGGAGCTTGTCGCAAAGGGGTACGCCCGAAGAGTTCCCCAGTATCAGAAGGAATCTAATTTCGTGGGAAAGACATGGTTCATCCCCTATCACGGTGTATACCACCCCCACAAGCCTGGGAAAATTCGCGTAGTATTTGACTGCTCTGCTTAGTACAAGGGAAAATCACTCAATGACTTGTTGTTGAACCGACCAGACCTCACAAATTCTCTTTTGGGGGTCCTCACCAGATTTCGGCAAGAGCATGTGGCAGTCATGGCGGACATCGAAGCGATGTTCCACCAGGTAAAGGTTCCAGACACTGACCGCTCCTTTCTCCGCTTTCTGTGGTGGCCGAATGGCGATTTGTCCTGTGCACTGAAAGAATACCAGATGTCAGTTCACTTGTTTGGTGCCGTATCTTCACCAGCTTGTGCTAATTTTGCACTCCTAAAGACGGCGGAAGATAACAGCCAACATTTCTCTGCCGATGTTACAAGCACCATCAGAAGAAACTTCTACGTCGATGACTGTCTGAAGTCATTGCCTTCAGTCGAAGATGCTATTGCCCATGTCAGCGACTTGCGCAGCTTACTACAGCGAGGGGGCTTCCGACTAACGAAATGGATCAGCAGTAATCGGGAGGTTCTTGAGACTATACCAGAACCAGAGCGCGCACAGACCATCAAGGAGATCAGCCTCCAACATGTAGTTGAACGAGCACTCGGTGTGCAATGGAGAGTAAACACCGATACATTTGGCTTCGACGTCAATGTCAAAGAAAGGCCCCCTACGCAGAGAGGTATCTTGTCCATTATTGGATCAGTGTTCGACACCTTTGGTTTCGCTGCACCGTTTGTCCTTACAGCCAAGAAAATTCTACAAGACCTTTGCAAGATGAAATTGGGCTGGGATGAGGAAATACCTCCAGAGTACAATGTACGTTGGCAAAAATGGCTTATAGACCTTCCTATGCTGTCAAAGCTTGCGATCGACCGTTGTTTTAAACCAGCCAACTTTGGGACCATCGCTTATAGCCAGTTACACCATTTTTCAGACGCTTCAGAGATTGGTTTTGGTTCAGTATCTTACCTGCGCCTGGTTGATATCAACAATAGAGTCCATTGCGCCATCCTTCAAGGAAAGTCACGGCTCGCACCTTTGAAGAAATTTATTGTTCCTCGATTAGAGCTTTCAGCGGCAACAGTGTCGGTGCGGTCAGACAAAGCCACAAAGAGAGAGCTAGAACTCCCGCTTACCGAGCCATCAGTTTTCTGGACGGATAGTACATCAGTGTTACGTTATGTGAACAATGAAGACAAGAGATTTCACACATTTGTAGCTAACCGCATCGCAATCATTCGGGACGGATCCGACCCTAACCAGTGGAGGTATGTGAGTGGAGAATCTAATCCAGGCGACGACCTCTCAAGAGGGCTATCAGCAGAGACACTGCTTGACCGCGAACGATGGGTAAAGGGGCCGGAATTTCTCTGGATGCGAATGGAGGTGTGGCCTCGAAACCCCACGATGCTAGATAGCATTCCAGATGCCGATCCAGAAGTGAAAGTAGAAGCCAATTCTTTTATGTAATCGGCAAGGGAGCCATTTGGTCTTTTAGCAAAGTATTTCCAGCGTACCTCGTCCTGGTACAGGCTGAAAAAATCAGTTGCCTGGTTCTTGCGTTACCGTGAGAAGTTACGAGCCGCCAGCAAGGGTGAAAAACCAAGGAAGTCGCATACAGGGACGATCTTGTCTATCTCCGTTGAAGAAATGAGAGCAGCAGAGCTAGAAATCCTAAAGGCTATTCAACGCCATCATTTTCCTGAAGAAATGCGCTCCGTCACAAGGTCTGGAAGTACTGTAAAAAAGTCCAGTTGCTTACGAAGCTTAGATCCAATACTGGTTGACGGCTTACTGCGTGTCGGAGGAAGACTTAGACTGGCCCAGGCGTCTTTTGACAGTAAACATCAAATCATCCTTCCAAAGAATAACCACGTGTCCAACCTTTTGATAGAGCACTTTCACCTTATCTCTGGTCACTCTGGCAGAGAGTACGTTTTGAGTCTTTTGTGCGAACGATTTTGGGTAATCGAGGGAAGCTCTGCTGTGAGAAGAATACTGTCTAAATGTGTTAGTTGCCTTCGCCGTCAGGTGCCAGTTCTCGAGCAGAAGATGGCTGACCTTCCTGAGGACCGTCATACACCAGACCAGCCACCCTTCACAACAGTCGGCTTTGATTGCTTTGGACCCTTTCACGTTCGAACACCCGGAAGATCTTAAATGCTCTCCTCAAGCAACAGACTCTCGACGACGAAGCGTTAGTCACTCTCATGTGTGAAGTTGAGTCGATCATTAATGGAAGGCCAATAACGAAAGTATCTGAAGATGCGAAGGATTTGGAACCCCTCACCCCCAATCACTTGCTGCTTTTGAAATTTGGATCAGTTTTGCCTCCAGGGACCTTTAGAAAGAAAGACATCTTTAGCCGTAGAAGATGGCGTCAAGTTTAGTACATGGCTGACCAGTTCTGGAGGCGATGATCTAAGGAATATCTGCCCCTCTTGCAGCAACGCCAAAAGTGGCATTATCCGCGCAGGAACGTAGCTGTCGGCGATATCGTACTGATGGAGGACGATACCTCTCCGAGGAATTGTTGGCCGATGGCTAGAGTGGTTGAAGCAATACCAGGCAGAGATGGACGCGTTCGCCTCGTAAAGTTAAAAACAAGAACATCATTGTTGGACCGACCCATTGACAAGTGCGTTCTTCTCCAAGCCGCTGAAGAGAGCTTAACTCATTAAGAACTTTAAGTTTGAACTTTAAGTTCAGCCCAGAGTTGAGACTTGCTTTTATGAGAACTTTGTATTATTGTAGTTTTCGAATTTGCTGTTTGCAAATGCTTTTCAGCGCATAGCAGTTCCTTTCGGTTCGCACTTGTTATGTATTTTATCGTTACTTCATGGCCTAGAATCCATTAAGTTAAGCCGTTTAGATCTAATATCAGTAATGTATTTAAGTGTTTCGCGCGCCTCAACACTTAGGGGCCGGTGTAGATCGCAACGCCTTACATTCTTTTTCGTTTGTTTATTGTTCTTGTGCAAGAGTGCTAATTGTAGTAAAATTTTGTGTGCGCTTTCTTTGTGTCATTGCGCAACGTTGCGTAACGTAGCATGTATTTAACCGTATTGTTCATCGTAGTTTGGGGCAGTTTTGCACTGTAGTTTCGTCGAGTGTAGTTTCGTATATTTGTTCTTTTCGCTTCGTGCAGTTTGTTCGCCACTAGGCAGGATCTATAACATCGCAACAAATGTAAGTTTTGTATCATGCAGTTTTCTTCGTTGTTTTCGTTGTAGCTTTCCTTGTGTATTCAGTCTAGTTTATATTATAATAGTTTTCGTTCGCTGTTTTATTTGCAGCTTTAACCGTACCGTGTCGTTTCGTTCCGCGTTAAAAATTGCGCTAGAATTAGTTAGTATTGGTCGCCAGTGGCAGTTACAAGTTGTACTATTCTACAACACAGTACAAATGTGCGCTATCGCCCAAGGTGAAAAACTAAACTTAAACACATTGAAATAAAACTAAGAAATTACTTACATATCGGTCCCGCTTGTGCCAAAGCTTTAGAACGAAAGAACGAAGGTACTGCTATTCAAGGCGAAATCTTGTGAAACTCTGGCTTAAAGGGACGCTAACTTAGCTTTTATATGCGCGTGGTGACGCTAAAAGATCCGATTACAAACCAATAGAAAAAAGATAAACATTGTAACTACGATCGTAACAAGGCACACGAAGTAATTGATAATTGATCTAATCAAAAAACTGTTCTTTTGTTCGATATCCTTAACAGAATCATTTTTTGATGTCTGGCCTTGGGAGGATAACAGAAAACACACCACAGTACCAAGGAGTTATTGTATACTCTATCAATGACCTACCACTGGTGAGTGAAAAAAACTATCATCTTGAAGGGAGATTTTGTTTACATGTATCAAAATGGGATGGAATTTCTCCAAACATGTGAAAATATAGCACAGTTGACCCTTTGAGAGGAAGAGTGACAAGGTTCTAATTCCTCCTCACAATTTATTCCTTGAATCAGTTCACAAGAATAAAGGAAATGATCAGCAACTAAGATAGCTCCTGATGGTTTTACAAATTCTCCTTGTTAGAACCTAGAAAATATGTAGAGAACAGTATGGAGAGTATTCATAATGATGTTAGGGTGTAAAGGGTTAATGACTTGTGATGTAAGAAGAGAAATATGGAAATCCTTACCCATGATAGTTTGTGATTAGATGGTCTTCCCTTGAATATAAGCCCAGGAGGTGGGGGAAGGGAATTATGGAATTCATAAAGAAATGAGGTCAGTGATTGTTGGAATTTATTATAAAAACCTTTAAATTCAATTGTATGGGTGTGGCTTCTAATTTCACCCACCAGAGGTGCATCAAACATGATAGGGCATTTATGTGGTAGAGCATTTTTGTAGAATAATTTCTCCATAAAAGGTCTGAAAGCTACCAGTGCTATTCTTTGTCTTGTACTAGGACCCCAAGGAGTACCACAATGCAAAAATTTAAAGTTTCCATCATTTTTTTCCAGGGATTCAAGTGTGCTGGACCATCTACAAGGCTCATATGATATGGCACTTTTCTAAAATGTAGGATTAGCAATAGAGAACGCATTCAGTGTGGCAAAAACAATTTAATCAAAACTTCAAATACACCAAAAAATTCGTTTATTGAGCACTTCCCTCTCAAAGAATGGGGAAATCTCTTGAAATAGCTGCACTTCCTAATTTTTTTTATTTTAGGTTTTTGGTGCCATGTCTCGTTCAACACAAGATTGTTGCCAAGCAAATCCTACAGATATCATGTGTTTCCATCAAGCTGATTTTGGGGAATACTTGAGATCTGAGGACACTTTGACATAACAACTGAGAACAATAAAAGATCAGTTTTTAGGAATTTTTATCTTTTAATTTGAAATTGTAATAACATTGACCTGTAGCTAAAAATGAACCCTTTACACCCTAACATCACTAAAGGTCTTTTCCATACTGTTCCCCATACATTTTTTAAGATACTGACAAGGAGAATTTGTGTAACAATCAACAGCTGTTGCTGCTGATAATTTTCTTTATTCTCAAGACCTTACTGCATGATTCAGGGTTGATCCTGTAAGGAGAAATTAGATGCTAGTCACTCTAAAGGGTTAAAGGGTTGAGTTTAGAAATAACCTACTGCAGTCAGAGCAATAATCAGGACGAACGTATTTTTCAATATTTATTTTGTAGGATACTACTACTATCTTAAAATAATGTAATATTGTTTGTTCATGAACAAAACAAACCACCTGAAAAAAATTTAAATCAAGCCCTCTGTAGAAACTAATCCCCCGCCTAGCCCCAATCCATGCCGGTATCTATGTGAGTTTGACCTTCGCGTCTGGAGAACGTTATAGCAAACCTATTTGTTACAAAAGAAACTGTTCTTCAACCTCTTTGGGCAAGTTAGTAGGTATATCCCATCCACGCCATAAAAACGTGTCGTTAAACTGGATTTAAGTGAAACAAACAGAGACCTAAAGAACTGAGAATGTTTCCATACATTTCAAGTAGCGTATTAAAAAGACCCATAATAATTAGTTTGAAATAATTTCGCTTTTATAACTTCTTTTTTGTTTCCAACCACTTTAAGTTATATTTCTAACGTGGCATCTTGATTGTGTTTAGCACTTTGTAGTGGAGAATTCAAGCTTGTATTAACCATCTTGGCTTGGATCCTCTGTTTCGTGACCTTCCACAGGGTGGCGGCACATCGGGCAAGTAAGACTAAAAGCAAAAGAAAAAGAAACTGTAAGATACAGAGCTCTCAAAGTACACTCCTCTAAAGGCGGGAAGAAAAGGAGTGATTATGTCGCAGATAGGGTTAGTTTTGTATCTGATTGGTCGAGATGTAGTTTTCTGGACCAATCACAGAGCGAAGTGATGGAAAGCCAACGTAATCCCGGTTACTTGTGACACTCGTTTAGAATTACTCATAACCAATAAGAATTCAAAGTCAGGAAAGTGCGCGAAAACGTGAATGACCAAGCCGAAATTGCTTTTAGTTTTGTACTTGATTTATTGAGAAGCTGGCTCGAGTTTCCTGCCAAACCAAAGTTATCCTGGATTTCTTTCGACATTGACGAACAAACTGCCGTTTGATACTGTACCTCATTGCGTAACACAGCACTAATTGTTACACCCACAGAATATCCGGGTTTTATGTTTACATCACTACAGCATAATGGCGTGTTCATTGCATCAAGTAAGAGAAGTCTTGATACATCAACTGACAACTACGGAAACGGTTTCATTACGACAGCACCACCACCATTACTTAAGTTATACTCTCGTTTATTAATATCCTGTAAAACGTTATGAACAGTTACTTTGGACTATCTAAACATACTTACACGCGATTCTGTATCTCTGCATAAAACATCATTCTAGAGCCACACTCTTTATGAACCTTATGTGAGCATGGCATGATTTGGCCACCGGTGAACACCTCCTGAAATAGCATGCAGAATTTAACGTGTCAGTAACACTCGTACCCAGACATTTTCATTATTAAGAGCTGTCTCCTAGGGCTTCAGACGTCTTTTAAGATCTTTGCTACAAAGCATAAATTCCCACCTGTGTTTGGAGCAATTTAAAAGTGTGGAATATGATCTATATATAATTACCTCAAAGCAGATGCAACAATTGTCAAGTTGTCCTGAGTTCAGCCGACATTTGTGTTTTCCCTCCATTTGCTTCCCCATGCAAACATTGCACACGTCGCAGTGAAAGGATGTGTCCTTGTTTAAGCTGAAACAACAGTTTGATTAAATGAAATGATAGGGCCATCACGTCACTAACGTTATTCTAAGCCGGCGGATGTTTCTCCCAAAGCAAAAACCATTCTATCGTTTTCTTCTTTCAATCTATGTTACGTCTCTTTATGACCTTTTGGAAATTGTTCCAAATGTTGTTGCGCAATGCAATACTTTGCATTACTTCGCTCTCAATAGCACTCGGGATAGATTTTGTTGGCCAGGCACAGATTTTCTTCGCCTGGAGAAATATTCAATAGCACTTAAAGAAACGTTTGGAGCGCACGAGTTAACAGTACTTATAACAGCCTTTGTTGTATTCCCTTAAAACTATCTCTTTTAGGTTTAAAGAAAACAATACGTTCTAAAAAGGATTTTGACTCTGCATATAACTGGATGTTTTGAATGTATAGCATACGGGATAATGAACGTGTCACTAAGTCGTTTTATATTATAAGCTCAGTTCTGCACGCATTCTGGTTGGTTCTCACTTATGATCTATTGGAGAACAGACGTATAGATGACGTCATCATTAAAACTTGTTTTAATTCTTTATTATCAGTGACACACTCGGCTGCGCCTCGTGCGCCACTTTTTTGTTCTGACCACATTTTGACGTCCTCTGTGATCTATTACTGAACAGACGCATGGCAACTTGGAATCTATTTGTTGAGTATAATTCAATTGAAAAACAACTTACCGGCAGATTTTACACTTCTCACAGTGGAAAGGGTTCTTGTCAATACCCATAAAATGCTTACACTTTGGGCAGAAATATTCTGACAATTTTACGCCACAGCGTTTGCAGGTTTGACTTTCTTCGTTTATCTGAATTAGATTAGAATATCATCAGTCAGAGGGTGTTACGTTAAAAAGTGATTTTTAATTTCAGAATGTTGCAAAGAAGTTGTTTATCCCTCTATCAGTTAAGCTAAACATTGCGTCACAAGCAATCTAGAGCAATTTATATAGAGGCATGATTTAAACAGTTGCCTATTGGAGCCGAGTTCTCTTGTTTCAACTAAGTGACGATAATAACCCGGCAGGTTAAATTGATTTCCCGTAATAGAAGTGTAGGATCAAGCTAAAAGCCTCGCACCAACTTCTCACCCAATCAGATGCCAAACCAAAACCAGTGGGGACCTGGCCAAAATTGTTTTCCCGCGCTGCTTGGCCTTCGTGCTTACAAGGAATTTGTTTTCAACGTCGCTCAAGCCGTAGTCTTTCTATTGCTCTTGGTTTTCTGATTAATCTGA
Organism: Pocillopora verrucosa; assembly: GCF_036669915.1. Classification (NCBI taxonomy): domain Eukaryota; kingdom Metazoa; phylum Cnidaria; class Anthozoa; order Scleractinia; family Pocilloporidae; genus Pocillopora; species Pocillopora verrucosa. The sequence continues at coordinate 7,042,557 of NC_089320.1, read as the reverse complement.
AGTTAGATGTAACTCACTCCCATGGGATCTTAACGTCAGGTATTTGGGATGAAATCGGGTTTTTATGATTTTGTTTCTCTAAGCTACTTCATTACGACTAGTTATAGTTCTCACTAGAGCTGCCCCCGCCCTACAGTACCATTTTCTTTTTTTTTTTTTGAGTTGGGCTTGTTGTTTACAGTTGTGTAGTTATGACCATTTGCGGGAAAAACGTTGATACCTTGCGGCCGTGCAAGCGATCAAATCGAGATTTTTTTTGGTTACGATCAACCGAAAACACCTACATTCTCTCTTCTCCAGTCTTCCTCAATACTAGGACAAATCTCGTGTCAAGGACGCCGATCCTAAAAGTCCTCGCACGCGTGTCTTTTTACTGGCAGCCCATGACCATTTGCGCGAAAAACGTTGATGCCTTGCGGCCGTGCAAGCGATCAAATCGAGATTTTTTCTGGTTATGATCTACCAAAAATACCCACATTCCCTCTTCTCCAGTCTTCCTCTATATTACGCGGGGAGTCCTAAGGTGCCTCCTCGGGTTTTTGGCCCTCTGGGGCCAAAAACCCTGCGGGGGCAACAAGATTCCAAGAATGCAAAAGATACTAACCTCTTCTTCGCGTCCACAATTTCTGCACTTGACATGCGTCGCATGACGTGCCTTCTTATGATTAGCAGGGCATATCCCCGATAAATTATGACAGTGTTGGCACGGATAAAACATTGCGCAACATGAAAACTTGACCGTGCAATGTCTCTGGTAATGCTCACACTGCCAGAATGGAGTCTCCTGAAGTGACAAAGGCAAACCACTAAGTGCTGGAACAACTCCATCGGAGGTCCAGTACCTGTTGAAGTCCCCAACGCGTTGTTGTCCATGACTACAAAACAAATCAATAGTGGAAGTACCAAAACTTGGTATGGTAACGGCTGAATTTCTCACAGGGGGCGCCAATGGTCTGACTCCAGGTGAAGGCTGAGTCTCACTTCCTACAGAAACGTTTTCAAACCTTGAACAGCCAGTTTGATGTTTGTTTCTTGGCAGGTTTTCATTTCGGTCAGGCCAATCAGTGCCTCGGCTGGGAAACTGCCCCCTTGTTGGTGTCACAAGTTGGTAATTCACTGGCAATGGACCTGAGTGCCGTAGACTCTTTGCCCTGGAATATACATTCCCTAGCATCAACCTGCTTCTTTCTGATGCTGCCTGAGTCTTATTTCCTACAGAAACGTTTTCAAACCTTGGAAACGTTTCCTCTCTTTGCTTCTTTTCTCTCGTATCCCTATGTCTTTGTGCCACCTCTCTTTGCTTCCTTGATCTTGCATCCTTATGTCTTTGTGCCACCTCTCTTAGCTTCCTTGATCTTGCGTCCTTATGTCTTTGTGCCACCTCTCTTTGCTTCCTTGATCTTGCGTCCTTATGTCTTTGTGCCACCTCTCTTTGCTCCCTTGATCTTGTATCCGTATGTCTTTGTGCCACCTCTCTTTGCTTCCTTGATCTTGCATCCCTATGTCTTTGCGCCACCTCTCTTTGTTTCCTTGATCTTGTATCCTTATGTCTTTGTGGCGACTCTCTTTGCTTCCTTGATCTTGTATCCCTATGTCTTTGTGGCGCCTCTCTCTGCTTTTTGGTTCGATCTTCTCGCTCTTTAGGAACTCTATCGATTTCAGCCACTTGTTGTTCTAGAGGAACCAGTGAAGGGTACCTGAGCGATACTGAGGCAAATGAATCGCCCCGTTGATAATTGAATAGGCCATGGCTCCTCAAGCTTTCCTCTCGTCTCTCTGAATAAACCATTTCTGTTGAAGTCAAACCTCCATTTGCTTGGGTATCCCCATGGGAGGGCCTGTACATGTGGAAGTCCCCTACGCCTTCTTGTCCATGACTGCTAAACTCATCCTTAGTGGAAGTAACTGGGGCTACACTTCCTGAAGTCGTGCTTGAAGAGAATTGCCGAGTGTTGGTATGAAAATCTGGTGTGGTAACGGCTGGATACCTCACAGGGGGCGCCAATGGTCTGACTCCAAGTGAAGGTGATGCAGCCTGAGTCTTATTTCCTACAGAAACGTTTTCAAACCTTGAAAAGTCAGTTTGATGTTTGTTACTTGGCAGGTTTTCATTTTGGTTAGGCCAGTCAGTGCCTCGGCTGAAGCTAAAGACAATGGGGAACTGCCCCCTTGTTGGTGTCACACGTTGGTAATTCACTGGCAATGGACCACTATGCCGTAGACTCACCTCACTGGAATATACATTCCCTAGCATCAACCTGCTTCTTTCTGAAGGGGGGGGGCTAAAAAGTGAGGAGGAGGCGTCACTAATGGTTGTAGGATATTGGGTCCAATCATTTGAATGCTTGTGGCTCACTGGCGTTCTGTAGCATTCTGATGGGTTCTTTGGAAAGTAAAACAAAATATGCAAAGGGTGTCAATGATAAAGCTGGTACTTTTTTTTTGTGCTTTTGGTGTCCTTTAAGACCTTTGCCACAAAGCGTAAATTCCCGGCTGTGTTTGAAGCAATTTAAAAGTATTAAATATGATCTATAATTACCTCCAAGCAGATGCAACAATCGTCGTGTCCTGAGTTCGGCCGACATTCGTGTTTTCCCTCCATTCGCTTCTCCATGCAAACATTGCACACGTCGCAGTGAAATGATCTGTCCTTGTAAAAGCTGAAAAGCAGTTTGGTTAAATAAAATGATAGGGTTATCACGCCACTAACGTTATTCCAAGCCGGCGGATGTTTCTCTCAAAGCAAAAACTATTGCAATGTTCTTTGCAAAGGTAAAACAGGCCAGTGCTCAACGTGTCGTTTTCTTCTTTCAATCTATGTTACGTCTCTTTATGACCTTTTGGAAATTATTCAAAATGTTATTGTGCAATGCAAAACTTTGCATCACTTCGCTCTCAATAGCACTCGGAACAGATTTTGTTGGCAAAGCAGAGTGGCCTCAGTTTCACGAACCGAGATTTGCTTCGTCTGGAGAAATATTCAGTGGCACTTAAAGAAACGTTTGGAGGGCGCAGGAGTTAACAGTACTTATAACAGCCTTTGTTGTATTCCCTTAAAACTGTCTCTTTTAGTTTTAAAGAAAACAATACGTTCTAAAAAGGATTTTGACTCTGCATATAACTGGATGTTTTGAATGTATAGCATACGGGGTAATGAACGTGTCACTAAGTCGTTTTATATTATAAGCTCAGTTCTGCACGCATTCTGGTTGGTTCTCACTTATGATCTATTGGAGAACAGACGTATAGATGACGTCATCATTAAAACTTGTTTTAATTCTTTATTATATAAAACAAATAGATTCCAAGTTGCCGTGCGTCTGTTCAGTAATAAATCAACAACTTACCGGCAGATTTTACACTTCTCACAGTGGAAAGGGTTCTTGTCAATACCCATAAAATGCTTACACTTTGGGCAGAAATATTCTGACAATTTTACGCCACAGCGTTTGCAGGTTTGACTTTCTTCGTTTATCTGAATTAGATTAGAATATCATCAGTCAGAGGGTGTTACGTTAAAAAGTGATTTTTAATTTCAGAATGTTGCAAAGAAGTTGTTTATCCCTCTATCAGTTAAGCTAAACATTGCGTCACAAGCAATATCTAGAGCAATTTATATAGAGGCATGATTTAAACAGTTGCCTATTGGAGCCAAGTTCTCTTGTTTCAACTAAGTGACGATAATAACCCAGCATATGACATTGATTTCCCTACATAACTGTAGGATCAAGCTAAAAGCCTCGCACCAACTTCTCACCCAATCAGATGCCAAACCAAAACCAGTGGGGACCTGGCCAAAATTATTTTCCCGCGCTGATCAGCCTTCGTGCTTACAAGAAATTCGTTTTCAACGTCGCTCAAGGCGAAGGCTTTCTATTGCTCTTGGTTTTCTGATTAATCTGAAGTTAGATGTAACTCACCCCCATGGGATCTTAACGTCAGGTATTTTGGGATAAAATCGGGTTTTTTATGACTTTATTTCTCTATGCTACTTCATTACGACAAGATTCCAAGAATGCAAAAGATACTAACCTCTTCTTCGCGTCCACAACTTCTGCACTTGACATGCGTCGCATGACGTGCCTTCTTATCATTAGCAGGGCATGTCTCCGATAAATTGTGACAGCGTTCGCACGGATAAAACACTCCGCAACATGGAAACTTGACAGTACAACGTCTCTGGTAATGCTCACACTGCCAGGGTGGAGTCTCCTGAAGTGGCAGGCTCTCCTCTGCGGTTCTGTCTTCTCTTACTTTTGTTTCCCTTTTTCTTCGCTCTTTCAATTCTCTTTCCATTCCCTCTCTATTTCCTCTCTCATCTCTTTCTCTCGTTTCTCTCATTTCTCTCTGTGCATACTCTATCGTCAACCCGCTTCTTTCTGGAACCGGTGAGCGGGGGAGGCTCGAAAGTGAGGATGAGCTGCTATTGCTGGCAATAAGACGTTGGGTCCAATCGTTTGAATTCCTGTTGCTCACTGACATTCTGTACGATTGCAATAGCACGCTCCCTGTGAACTTTGTGTAAGCTGAACGCGTCCTGAAATAACGAGCAGAATAAAAAGTGTCAATAACACTCGTGCAGAAAGGTACACGTATCCTCGTCTGCGTTTTTTTTATGTTACGTTTTTAAATAAGCTTTTTTTCCTTACCCGAAATCTTGTGAGGCCATGCATTTCGTTTAAAAAAATAGGCGTTGCCTCGTGTTGACAAATTTATTCGATGACAAGAATCGTGATTGACATTAATTCAATAGACTGATTTAAAAGCGTCAGATTATTATGTTTTAAGTCAGCTTTTCAGCAGAAGCGAAGTGAGAAAGAAGTTATTTTGTTATCGTTTTTCTGTCTCTAAATCTGCTAACCTGGAGAATCTGCTAACCCGTAAAGTGAGACGGTTGTAACGACCCGCCACAGAAGTAAGTTTATATTGAAGTTTTTGAATTTAGTTACAAGATTAACACAAGTTGCATATAGCATAAGCTGGATGAGGCAAGCTACAAGGGGAGAAAAAAAGATTGATCATTTATACCAATAGAAAGCTTCTGGTACTAATTGCATTTTCTTGAATACCAGCTAGGCTCAGTAAATGTCACACCTATCCATTCTGTCAATAGTAGCAACTATATGTAGTGGGGTCATAGCTCCCTTGACAGCAGGGAACATAAAAGTTAATTCCTATCATCAGTCTCGTTTGTTCTAATTGCGAATTATAAATGTATTTCTTTTAGATCGAATAATTATTAAAGCTTGGCTTAATATTATACGGTTCGTGGGTTTGTCGAGTAAGGAAACATTACTGTGCATAAATTACATGCAAGCGTCACAAGAAGGATACTCAAGAATCATGAATCCTTTGAATGTATTTTAAAAAACTTGAAATGTTAAAATTTTGCTTAGTTGTAGTGTACATTGTGTGTTATCATTAGGTATAATTGGTTTGTCCTTACGAGCTGCCTTTTTTTAAGGAAAATGTTTTTGAAAGTTTTTCTTGCGAAGATTGCGTTACGCGTTACAACCAAAACTTGCCCATTTTTCTATCTACCCTTTACACACTTACCTGTGAATAAACAAGGACAGACTTAGCTTCAAGCAACAATTTGGCTTTAATGAAGACGTATGACCAGACAAAACAGGGATAGCTTGCCCACCAACCTAAAATGGGTACGGTGATTGTGAAAATAATATTTATGCTAATTAGTACTACTGGGCTGATTTCGTTGTCCTTAGAGTGGTCTTTGGTGATCCTTAAAAAGTCGTGGTGTAAGTATTCAAGAACAAATGTAACATTGACGGTTTGTCGCAAAAATTACATCCATCCCTACGTAGTCGAGAGCCCATAAGTTTTTTGATTACGCCGCAAACTGCCTGGGGTACTTCGTCTGCGCATGCGCTGATAAAATTTGTTTAATGCGTGCCACTTTAATATTTCCAGCGCTTTTCCGCGGATTCTCACCTGGGCGATCGACACCTTTATGTAATATTTTTTGGAGAGAGATGAGAGAGTATAACAACCATTTCTAACTCTGTAGATACTCGTGGAGTTTGCTGGCTCTTCGGACGAGGACATTTTGATGGTCAAAGTGCGAACAAAACGCGAAAAAAGGCCGAAAACTTGAAGTTTGAGATTTGATTTGCTGACGATCTAGATGTGCACACGAGACAACAAACCTTGACGGTTAGTCTTAAGATGTGGATGTCTTACTTCTGTGAATCACGAAGTTGTATGTGGAGGCGATCTTGAGATATTCGTTACGATAATAGAAGGTAGTTTAGAATTTGATCTTATTTTACTTAAACTTTGATATAAAATTGCGTTACGTACGAGGTGGCCACCAAGCTTCAAATCACTTCAAATAACATCGTTTTTTCTTTCTCTTTGTAGTCACATAGAACACAAGGCTTTAAAAAATGTTCCAGCTTCAGGATTGAGTCGCTCTTACTACGACCTTTGGCGAATTCGTTTTTGGGAGGTTGAGATGGATTTTCCAAGTCATGGCTTAAAAGTGTCTTTGGTTTTTTTGCTCTCTAAGTCTGTTGCACATGGTATGTAGGTATGTGTCTTAACAACGGTTATAGTCTTGTCTCAATCATCTCCGGTTTTATCTTATTTTGTTGCTGTGTTTTGGTGAGAATTTTTCTAATTGCCTTTTCGAGCTTGAAGTGCTGACTAGAGGATAAACTTCGGTAAAACTTATTTATCACATGGGCCCCCAAATCCCTCACCACTGTCAGTTCGTTGGTTATTTACTTAGCTTTCGGCCTAACCAGTTCATTTACCTCAAAAAAAAGAGTGGGTTATGTCTCATAAGTTTAAACTGGTGCCGTTTTCATCATGTTCATGTGCTATTCGAAACGAATGGCGTCAGCTTCATTCTGTCCTATTTATTTCAGTAGAATACCTCTGCTATAAGAAATGAATTTTGAGTGGAAGTGTACTATGAAACTTGCAGGTTAAAATTATCAAACTCTCTGTGGTTCTTAAAATATGAGACGAGTGATACAACAGATGGATAATTACTCAAGGGGCTGGAACTCCTTGTTTCTTTAGAATGTTTACTACAGTATTTCTGTCATATTTAAAAACGAATTTCACGTTAAAATGTCTTCAAACTAGTTTGACTTGTATTTTACTTTGCCAGAAATATCGTGATCCTTCGATTTTTTTTCTTACTTGAGACTGATGATAGGAATTAACTTTTATGTTCTCTGCTGTCAAGGGAGATGTGACCCCACTACATATAGTTGCTACTATTGACAGAATGGATAGGTGTGACATTTACTGAGCCTAGCTGGTATTCAAGGGAATGTAATTAGTACCAGAAGCTTACTATTGGTATAAATGATCAATCTTTTTTTCTCCCCTTGTAACTTGCCTCATCCAGCTTATGCTATATGCAACTTGTGTTTAAATCTTATTCGCAACTGTAAAATTACCAATCAAGTTTTTGAAAGTTTTGTCCAAATTTTATTGGAAAAGAATATAAGGAGTGATCAGGTGAAATATTGTCATGTTCCTTACGAGTGCTGAGCTTCCAGTGAGAGCTATAAAATGTCTTAAGTGACTGATATGTGATTTGCCTGCTTTAAAATTGGCACAGCCAAACCCCTGGCTTGAAAACTATAAATTTCTTCAAATGAGCATCAAAGCCAGTGTCCATTACTGCAGAATATGCAATATCATAGTCCCCTTTTGACTTAAGTCTCATTTCTCTAAAATCTGATAGATGTAAATCATCCATTTTCACAAAGAGATCAATAAACCTCACCATATTAGTTTAATCTGACCTTATTTAGTCCTGTTCCCAGGAAAAAAAGACTTTTGGAAATATTTTGTTTTCTTATCCTCACTGTTAAATATCAGCCCTTCTGTTTCTTTGATGTTTGGCATGTAATAAGAGTCATTTCAGACCACTTAATTGTCACAGAACTCTTGGTTCTCTTCAAATGTAGGTTGGAGAATAAGGTTGGAAAGAGTATATATGATTTGTTGTGCAGTTGAAATGATAAATGAATATGAGTTTTATTGGGAAAAATTGATTTATTTAACTATTCATATTACAGCTGGAAGCCCAAACTAGTACTTGCTTTAATTCTCAATTTCTCCACATCATTGATCATATCTGATGATATTTCAGGGACTAATAATTGAAAAGACTTTTCCTTACTCTGATAAAATTCACAATTATTCATCCATTTCTAACAAACTCTTTGATCTAAGGTGACTATATCTCTAGTACTAATGTTGTCTTACTTTTCTTTACTTGACATTGACCTTTTTGTTTTGGTGACCGACCCTGCTGGTTGTGATTCATGTCAAAAAAAAACTTGTAACTTGAGATAGTAATGACACGATTAAAGTATACCATCCAATTTATTAGTGCTCTTGGACAGGCCTCTTGCATCCTTCACAACATCTACATCCAGAACGCCCAAACAATTACAAGACAACACTTGAAGTTGTTTGTACAATCTTTTGCTTTTGAAAATACCCTCCTTCCACACACCATGCAACAATTTTTAATGTTTAAATTTTTGCCACATCCATCTAAGTTACAGGAGGAAAAATGACAAGAAAAGTTGTCTCAAATACTCGATCCATTGTTGTTTTCTAACATATTTTCCTGCTTCTTTTCTTTCACAATTCTTTCGCAGAAAACTGATGCAGGCACATACCAGCAGTTTCTCGCATCAAACTAAAACTTACAGAACATGCACAACAAAATGCCCCTCAGCTTGGAAAGCTGGAAATTGTCGGCTATTTCAATATGGTGGACTATTCTGGTTACTCTATTTACGATTTACCTATAGTCAAGTGATGTGATTGAACCAGACATGAACATTATAACATGCTTTACATGTGAAGAATACATTGTTGAGTCTAAATCAAGGAAATTTTGCTAAATTTTGTATGGCTGCTTCCTTCACCCTCGACGATCTTAAGTTTCTTGTTCAGCAGAGTTTTAGCTTAACACTGTAGCTGCTAAGACCTGTGCTTGCAAGGGTAAACAAAACTTATGAATGGTATTGCCACTATAATGCCCTTGTCATAGTGCTACTGGTTAGAAAGATCCCCAAAATGAAATTTCTATTGTCTTGTACCTCTAGCCAGTAGGATCTCAGGAGGCTTTAAAGAATACTATTGGCTAGGGGTATAGCTTGCATATTAAGTCAACTTTGCCAAATAGTTACTACACCTTTGTACGGTTTGCTTCACGTTTAACTTTTTCTACACTCCAAATTAACCTTACACTCCTTTGAGTCACTTTTTTCATGAATATGTTTCCATTTATTTTTTATTTGGCCTTGTACCCCTAGCTGTCAGCTATCAGCTAGAGATAAAGCTTGCATATTTTAAGTCAACTTTGCCCAATTTTTGAAACCATTTGCTCCACAATTTCCTTTCCTGCACTCCAAATTGTAGTCTTACACCTCGGAATCATTTTATTTTAAGAATTCATTTCATTTTTTTTATTTGATCTTGAACCTCTAGCTGGTAAGATCTTTGGAGGCTTAGGAAATACTACTGGCCAGAGGTACTGCTTACATACTAGTCAACTTTGCCCAATTTTTAATATGGTTAGCTTACATTTCACTTTTCTGTACTTCAAATTTGTCTCACACTCCTTGGAATCACTTTTTTCAAGAATACATTTCCATTTATGGGTGTTTTACTGGGGCAGGATCAAACTTCGTAATCACAAGGGTCAAAATTTATTTCCTTTCATCATGTTTGTAATGAAAACAGGAAGGAGTGTTACTTACTTTGTAAAATAAATTGGCCGTTTGATCAGTAAGTGACAAAGATCAATGAAATTGATATGTTTCAAGCATTTTTGTTTTCTTAATTTAGTGGGATGAAATTATAAAGGATTGTACTGTTTGGGACTGTAAATGTGGCAATAGCTGACCACATTAACATGTGTTTTTTTATACAAAAATCTATGGCCATTTTCTCAGCCATAAAATAGAGGCCATAACAATGAGGTGACAGTATTACCAAGGTCGCCATAAGACTGGGTTCTCCTGTATTTATAATGAATATAGTTTTTATACATTGGAATGTTATGAGCTATAATGTTTCATGTTTGTTCTTCATTTCCAGTCTAAAATCTGGATGAAGCCAGCAGGAGAGCAGTCTTTTCTCTATGGGAATCACATCTTGAAGTCTGGCCTTGGGAGGATAACAGAAAACACACCACAGTACCAAGGAGTTATTGTATACTCTATGAATGACCTTCCATTGGTGAGTGAAAAAAAACTGTCATCTTGAAGGGAGATTTTGTATGCATGTATCAAAATGGGATGGAATTTCTCTAAACGTGTGAAAATATAGCACAGTTAACCATTTAAAGAGTGAGAAGGTTCTAATTCCTCTTCACAATTTATTCCTTGAATCAATTCACAAGAATAAAGGAAATGATCAGCAACTAAGACAGCTCTTGATGGCTTTACAAATTCTTCTTGTTAGAACCTAGAAAATGTAAAGAGAACAGTATGGAGAGTATGCATAATGATGTTAAGGGTGTAAAGGGTTAGTGACTTGTGATGTGAGGATAAGAAATATGGAAATCCTTACCCATGATAGTTTGTGATTAGATGGTCTTCCCTTGAATATAAGCCCATGTGGTGGGGGAAGGGAATTATGGAATTCATAAAGAAATGAGGTCAGTGATTGTTGGAATTTGTAATAAAAACCTTTAAATTCAATTGTATGGGTGTGGCTTCTAATTTCACCCACCAGAGATGCATCAAACATGATAGGGCATTTATGTGGTAGAGCATATTTGTAGAATAATTTCTCCATAAAAGGTCTGAAAGCTACCAGTGCTATTCTTTGTCTTGTACTAGGACCCCAAGGAGTACCACAATGCAAAAATTTAAAGTTTCCATCATTTTTTTCCAGGGATTCAAGTGTGCTGGACCATCTACAAGGCTCATATGATATGGCACTTTTCTAAAATGTAGGATTAGCAATAGAGAACGCATTCAGTGTGGCAAAAACGATTTAATCAAAACTTCAAATACACCAAAAAATTTGTTTATTGAGCACTTCCCTCTCAAAGAATGGGGAAATCTCTTGAAATAGCTGCACTTCCTAATTTTTTTTATTTTAGGTTTTTGGTGCCACGTCTCGTTCAACACAAGATTGTTGCCAAGCAAATCCTACAGATATCATGTGTTTCCATCAAGCTGATTTTGGGGAATACTTGAGATCTGAGGACACTTTGACATAACAACTGAGAACAATAAAAGATCAGTTTTTAGGCATTTTTATCTTTTAATTTGAAATTGTAATAACATTGACCTGTAGCTAAAAATGAACCCTTTACACCCTAACATCACTAAAGGTCTTTTCCATACTGTTCCCCATACATTTTTTAAGGTACTGACAAGGAGAATTTGTGTAACAATCAACAGCTGTTGCTGCTGATAATTTTCTTTATTCTCAAGACCTTACTGCATGATTCAGGGGTGATCCTGTAAGGAGAAATTAGATGCTAGTCACTCTAAAGGGTTAAAGGGTTGAGTTTAGAAATAACCTACTGCAGTCAGAGCAATAATCAGGACGAACGTATTTTTCAATATTTATTTTGTAGGATACTACTACTATCTTAAAATAATGTAATATTGTTTGTTCATGAACAAAACAAACCACCTGAAAAAAATTTAAATCAAGCCCTCTGTAGAAACTAATCCCCCGCCTAGCCCCAATCCATGCCGGTATCTATGTGAGTTTGACCTTCGCGTCTGGAGAACGTTATAGCAAACCTATTTGTTACAAAAGAAACTGTTCTTCAACCTCTTTGGGCAAGTTAGTAGGTATATCCCATCCACGCCATAAAAACGTGTCGTTAAACTGGATTTAAGTGAAACAAACAGAGACCTAAAGAACTGAGAATGTTTCCATACATTTCAAGTAGCGTATTAAAAAGACCCATAATAATTAGTTTGAAATAATTTCGCTTTTATAACTTCTTTTTTGTTTCCAACCACTTTAAGTTATATTTCTAACGTGGCATCTTGATTGTGTTTAGCACTTTGTAGTGGAGAATTCAAGCTTGTATTAACCATCTTGGCTTGGATCTTCTGTTTCGTGACCTTCCACAGGGTGGCGGCACATCGGGCAAGTAAGACTAAAAGCAAAAGAAAAAGAAACTGTAAGATACAGAGCTCTCAAAGTACACTCCTCTAAAGGCGGGAAGAAAAGGAGTGATTATGTTGCAGATAGGGTTAGTTTTGTATCTGATTGGTCGAGATGTAGTTTTCTGGACCAATCACAGAGCGAAGTGATGGAAAGCCAACGTAATCCCGGCTACTTGTGACACTCGTTCAGAATTACTCATAACCAATAAGAATTCAAAGTCAGGAAAGTGCGCGAAAAAGTGAATGACCAAGCCGAAATTGCTTTTAGTTTTGTACTTGATTTTTTGAGAAGCTGGCTCGAGTTTCCTGCCAAACCAAAGTTATCCTGGATTTCTTTCGACATTGACGAACAAACTGCCGTTTGATACTGTACCTCATTGCGTAACACAGCACTACACAGAATATCCGGGTTTTATGTTTACATCACTACAGCATAATGGCGTGTTCATTGCATCAAGTAAGAGAAGTCTTGATACATCAACTGACAACTGCGGAAACGGTTTCATGATGACAGCACCACCACCATTACTTAAGTTATACTCTCGTTTATTAATATCCTTTAAAACGTTATGAACAGTTACTTTGGACTATCTAAACATACTTACACGCGATTCTGTATCTTTGCATAAAACATCATTCTAGAGCCACACTCTTTATGAACCTTATGTGAGCATGGCATGATTTGGCCACCGGTGAACACCTCCTGAAATAGCATGCAGAATTTAACGTGTCAGTAACACTCGTACCCAGACATTTTCATTATTAAGAGCTGTCTCCTAGGGCTTCAGACGTCTTTTAAGATCTTTGCTACAAAGCATAAATTCCCACCTGTGTTTGGAGCAATTTAAAAGTGTGGAATATGATCTATATATAATTACCTCAAAGCAGATGCAACAATTGTCAAGTTGTCCTGAGTTCAGCCGACATTTGTGTTTTCCCTCCATTTGCTTCCCCATGCAAACATTGCACACGTCGCAGTGAAAGGATGTGTCCTTGTTTAAGCTGAAACAACAGTTTGATTAAATGAAATGATAGGGCCATCACGTCACTAACGTTATTCTAAGCCGGCGGATGTTTCTCCCAAAGCAAAAACCATTCTATCGTTTTCCTCTTTCAATCTATGTTACGTCTCTTTATGACCTTTTGGAAATTGTTCCAAATGTTGTTGCGCAATGCAATACTTTGCATTACTTCGCTCTCAATAGCACTCGGGATAGATTTTGTTGGCCAGGCACAGTGGCCTCAGTTTCACGAACCGAGATTTTCTTCGCCTGGAGAAATATTCAATAGCACTTAAAGAAACGTTTGGAGCGCACGAGTTAACAGTACTTATAACAGCCTTTGTTGTATTCCCTTAAAACTATCTCTTTTAGGTTTAAAGAAAACAATACGTTCTAAAAAGGATTTTGACTCTGCATATAACTGGATGTTTTGAATGTATAGCATACGGGATAATGAACGTGTCACTAAGTCGTTTTATATAATAAGCTCAGTTCTGCATGCATTCTGGTTGGTTCTCACTTATGTTCTATTGGAGAACAGACGTATAGATGACGTCATCATTAAACTTTTTTTTTAATTCTTTATCATATAAAACAAATAGATTCCAAGTTGCCGTGCGTTCAGTAATAGATCACAGAGGACGTCAAAATGTGGTCAGAACATCAGTGACACACTCGGCTGCGCCTCGTGTGCCACTTTTTTGTTCTGACCACATTTTGACGTCCTCTGTGATCTATTACTGAACAGACGCATGGCAACTTGGAATCTATTGGTTAAGTATAATTCAATTGAAAAACAACTTACCGGCAGATTTTACACTTCTCACAGTGGAAAGGGTTCTTGTCAATACACATAAAAAGCTTACACTTTGGGCAGAAATATTCTGACAATTTTACGCCACAGCGTTTGCAGGTTTGACTTTCTTTGTTTATCTGAATTAGATTAGAATATCATCAGTCAGAGGGTGTTACGTTAAAAAGTGATTTTTAATGTCAGAATGATGCAAAGAATTTGTTTATCCCTCTATCAGTTTAGCTACACATTGCGTCACAAGCAATATCTAGAGCAATTTATATAGAGGTATGATTTAAACAGTTGCCTATTGGAGCCAAGTTCTCTTGTTTCAACTAAGTGACGATAATAACCCAGCATATGACATTGATTTCCCGTAATAGAAGTGTAGGATCAAGCTAAAAGCCTCGCACCAACTTCTCACCCAATCAGATGCCAAACCAAAACCAGTGGAGACCTGGCCAAAATTATTTTCCCGCTTTGATTGGCCTTCGTGCTTACAAGAAATTCGTTTTCAACGTCGCTCAAGCCGAAGGCTTTCTATTGCTCTTGGTTTTCTGATTAATCTGAAGTTAGATGTAATTCACCCCCGTGGGATCTTAACGTCAAGTATTTTGGGATAAAATCGGGTTTTTTATGACTTTGTTTCTCTAAGCTACTTCATTACGACAAGATTCCAAGAATGCAAAAGATACTCACCTCTTCTTCGCGTCCACAATTTCCGCACTTGACATGCGTCGCATGACGTGCCTTCTTATCATTAGCAGGGCATGTCCCCGATAAATTGTGACAGCGTTCGCATGGATAAAACACTCCGCAACATGGATACTTGACAGTACAACGTCTCTGGTAGTGCTCACACTGCCAGGGCGGAGTCTCCTGAAGTGGAAGGCTCTCCTCTGCGGTTCTGTCTTCTCTCATTCTTGTTTCCCTTTCTCTTCGCTTTTTCAATTCTCTTTCCATTCCCTCTCTATTTCCTGTCTCTTCTCTTTCTCTCATTTCTCTCTGTTCTGTCTGTGCATACTCTATCATCAACCCGCTTCTTTCTAAGACTGGTGAACGGGGGAGGCTAAAAAGTGAGGATGAGCTGCTATTTCTGGTAATAGGACGCTGGGTCCAATCGTTTGAATCCCTGTTGCTCACTGACATTCTGTACGATTGCAATGGCACACTCCCTGTGAACTTTGTGTAAGCTGAACTCGTCCTGAAATAACGAGCAGAATAAAAAGTGTCAATAACACTCGTGCAGAAAGGTACACGTATTCTCGTCTGCGTTCTTTTATGTTACGTTTCTTAATGAACTTGTTTTCCTTACTCAAAATCTTGTGAGGCAATGCATAACTGTGCATAAATTAAATTACAAGCCAGCGTTACAAAAAGGATATTCAAGAATCATGAATCCTTTGAATGTATTTTAAAAAACTTGAAATATTAAAAGTTTTCTTAGTTGTAGTGTACATTGTGTTATCATTAAGTGTAATTCGTTTGTCCCTACGAGCTGCCTTTTTTAAGGAAAATGTTTTTGAAAGTTTTTACTGCGAAGATTGCGTTACGCGTTACAACCAAATTTACCCATTTTTATCATCTAGTCATTTTAATGAAGACGTATGACTAAACAAAACAAGGAAAGTTTGTCTATCACCCTAAAATGGGTACGGTGATTGTGCTACTCATCTAATATATTTGAAAATCTTGTTCGTGCTTCCCTATGTCTCAAGGCAAGGGGAAAATTATTTCTAAATAATATTTTACAAAAGTTACGAAGAAAACGAGTAGTGCTGAAATCTAGTAGCACGAAACGAGAGCGACAGAAATCATAGAAAGAAATTATTTTGTGGGGTTCAAAATTTGGTAGATGAATCAGTAGATTTGAGACTAAATTAAAATAATCGCCCATGTGGATTCAGACTAATAACTTACTTTCCTTGGTTATAACTATCCTCTGTTTGCGCTTGTGACAAGCACAAAACTCTTGAAGAAGGTAATTTCGTTGTCCTTAGAGTGGTCTTTAAAGCCGAAAATTCAGAGTTGATCCTTAAAAATTCGTGGATTAAATATCCAAGAACAACTGTAACATCCACAGCACCTGACGCAAATATCTTAAAAGATTTGGTAGGTCGAAGCGCTTTTCTTGTTCCTTTCCTGTCAATCATTCGTTTAGGCCGAGGAGCACTAGTGACGAGTTGATTGCCGGAAAGCCGGATGTTGTCGGGTCGGCTATTCCAATATGGCGGACTATTCCTGTAACACCATTTACGATTTACCAACGGTCAAGCGACGTGATTGAACTAGACATGAACATTATAACATGCTTTTCATGTAAAGAATACATTGTTGAGTTTAAATCAAGGAAATTTCGCTAATTCTTTTGTGGCTGTTTCGCCCTCGACGATCTCAAGTTTCTTGTTCAGCGGAATTTAGCTTAACACTGTAGCAGCTAAGACCTACGCTTGCAAAGGGTAAACAAAACTTATGAATGGTATCGCCACTATAATGCCCTTATCATAGTGCTACTGGTTAGAAAGATCTCCAAGATGAGATTTCTACTGTCTTGTCCTTTAGCCGGTAGGATCTCAGGAGGCTTTAAAAAATACTACCGGCTAGAGGTACAGCTTGCATATTTAGTCAACTTTGCCCAATTGTTACTACGCCTTTGTACGGTTTGCTTCACATTTTACTTTTTCTGCACTCCAAATTAGCCTTACAATCCGTTGAGTCACTTTTTTCAAGGATATGTTTCCATTTATTTCTTTATTTGGCCTTGTACCCCTAGCTGGTAGGATCTTGAGGCTTACCGACTAGAGATACAGCTTGTATATTTAGTCGACTTTGCCCAATTTTTATAACCGTTTGCTCCACAATTTACTTTCCTGCACTCCAAATTGTAGTCTTACACTCCTTGGAATCATTTTATTTTAAGAATTCATTTCATTTCTTTTTTATTGGATCTTGAACCTGTAAATAGCTAGTAGGATCTGAGGAGGCTTAGGAAATACCACTGGCTACTGGTACAGCTTACATACTAGTCGACTTCGCCCAATTTTTAATACAGATAGCTTCACATTTCACTTTTCTGTCCTTCAAATTTGTCTTACAGTCCTTGGAATCACTTTTTTCAAGAATACATTTCCATTTATTTTTTTTCCTTTGGTCTTGTACCTCTAGCCGGTAGGATCTTAAGAGGCTTAGAAAATACTAGAGGTACAGCCTGCATATTTAGTCAACTTTGCCCAATTTTTATTACCGTTTGCATACTGTTAGATATCATTGAAAATACCAAAGGAAAAGGTTAATTGGGTGAATTAAAGGCATGTTCAAGATGACTTGATTTTCGTATTTCAGACAATGGTTGGCCTTACCAACAATGCTTCTGATCAAACATAAATATCATGATAGAGACCATTCCTTTCTAAGAAATTCCACTCATACTTATGCAGAGTATTACATGACAAAGTTCAGTAAATCTGGTTGACATGTTCAAGTCTAAAGTGAATTTCATCTAAAACTGGTTTGATTTGTATTGAAATAAATCCACAACCAAAGAAAATATGAATCAGACTACCCTATTTATTTGACTATAAGCCAAGCAATTTTTACACAAATTAAAACTGAAGTGAAATAAAATTTGGGCTCTAGAGGGGGTCTCAACTTATAGCCAAATAAATACAGCAGTTTAAAATTTATCTTCTTGAAATTAAATGTAATATAATATAATATTGAATATAACAATGTTAATGATAGCTCGAGGTTAGGATAGATTACAAATGAATAGGGCCAAATTATGTACTTGGAGGCTTCAATTTGCAACAAAATTGAGCTGTTTTTGTATGATTCAAAATTGAGCATTCTCCTTCCCCTTTCAATCATGTTTGTAAACAAAGAAGTACTGGACTGCTCAGCAAGAGAAGGGATCATAGGAAAGGATTAAGGGTTGCGATTGGCATGCAATTAATTCATTGATGCACAAAAACTGCCTTGTTGCAGATTGTAAAAGTCAATGAATGGTATGGGGTATGATCAGGGAATGATGTATGTAACTAATATACAAAGAATGAGATATGCTCATAAAAATTGAAAGTTGTCAATAATACAGTGAATGTTGCTATAGCTGTTCATTGATAATTTGATGTATACATCATGTTGTTGTGAATATCTAAGTTAATTATATTTTATGTGAATTGTATGTTGAAATATGGATAAAATGAATGGGGTATGATTTAAAAGTGATATGATATTGTAAGATGCAAAAAATGAGATGATAAACAGTGAATGTTTTTGATACAGTGAATGTTGATGTAGTTGTTCATTGATAACTTGATGCATACATTATAAATATGTGAGTTCATTTTATGTTATGTTGATTGTATGTTAAAAAATAATACCAAATAAAATGAGATTCTATTCAGTGTAATTTACTGTGTTAGAGGAAAATTGATCCTTTCAATAACTCAACAAAACCCAGTAAAGGCATATTAAGATTCTTCTCTATAGAACATTCAGACCTCAGAAGAGCACAAAGACTTAATCTGCAAGCATGCTTTAGAATGTGATTCTTAACACAAGCAAAGTCAATCTCTTGTGAAGAATGATCAATTTAAAAATGAATATCATTCTTGGGTGAAGGACAAAAACTCTTGTGGGAAGACTCAGAAAGTGACATTCTTACTAGACAAATATTGTGTCTTTAGGGAAGAGCAGTAATTCTACTGATAAGTTCGCACAAAAAATAAGATTCTGCTTAAATGGATATCATCTTGGGAGGAGAGCAGTGTTTCTTCTCAGAAGAATACCTCATTAACTGGTTCTAGGCAAAAGAATTTTGTTCTTATGGGAAAAACCTTACTAAAAACGAAAATGTAAATTTACCCTTGTAAAAAGTGATTCCAAGGAGTGTAAGACTAATTTGGAGTGCAGAAAAGTCAAATGTGGGGCAAACTGTAGTAAAAATTGGGCAATGTCGACTAAATATGCCACCTGTACCTCCAACTGGTATTATTTTCTAAGCACCCTAAGACTGATCCTACCAGCTAGAGGTTCAAGACCAGATAATTTTTTAATTTATCTTTATAAATAGAAATGTGTTCTTGAAAAACGTCAAAGGAGTGTAAGACTAATTTGGAGTGCAGAAAAAGTAAAATGTGAAGCAAACCGTAGTAACAATTGGGCAAAGTTGACTAAATATACAAGCTGTACCTCTAGCCGGTAGTATTTTTTAAAGCCTCCTGAGTTCCTACCGGCTAGAGGTACAAGACAATAGAAATTTCATCTTAGGGATCTTTCTAACCAGTAGCACTATGACAAGGGCATTATAGTGACGATACTATTCATAAGTTTTGTTTACCTTTGCAAGTGTAGGTCTTAGCGGCTACAGTGTTAAGATAAAACTCTACTGAACAAGGAACTTAAGATCGACGAGGTTGAAGGAAACAGCCACACAAAATTTAGTGAAATTTCCTTGATTTAAACTCAACAATGTATTCTTCACATGTGAATTATCTCTGATAATCACCCAACCCGGAAACTCGTCACTAGTGCTCCTCGGGCGTACCTCTAACCAGACACAACTAGCCACAACTGGGCGACGTTCTTGACCCAGTTTCTGACGGGTATTTTTTCTACGCGCACCGTTATAAAATAACAATCCCATCCTCTCGCTAAATCACGCTGGGTAAACCGGAAAGCAAAAGGCAGACGACCGAAGGGAGATCTAGGAAAAGCCTCTTCCGAGAAGGAAACATTCCAAAAGAGTCTTCTGGAAGAAAGGAGCAGACAGATGCTGCTCTCATGCAGTATATTTGCTTGCTTTGAGATGATGCTGGTTTTGCAGTCTGACCCCAAGTTTTGGGATGGTTGTGCTGATGCAGTCAACGAGACTTGTAATTCTTCAAGGACAGATTTATAAAACTTTTACAGAATAGCAGTGAATTGATTTTAGAACACCATCCTTTGCTATAAATTCCATTATCCTCTTTAGCTAGAAATTATCTGGTGTGTTTTGATTTCAGCAAGCTCAATAACACTTTTTAACTTTCTTGCTTGGGGAACTCACCGCTGGTTCTTTTGCCTTTAGGTAGCAGTTGTCAAACGAGGGTGACAAGCACTTATCTATACATTTCAAGACGTGATTAAAGGCAGAGGAGGCCTTTCAAATTGGTTGTTTCTAGTGGACTTGACTTTGGTGAAGTTCAGCCCAGCAGCACTCTACAGATGTCAACTGCACCCACTCTTGATAATCCTTTGTCCCCTATTTTTCAGTTTTCTTCATGTAAGGGTACAAAACCACTTGCTCACAGTGTTAGCGATCTGACCAAATATTTTGTTGCAAGCTTCAAATGTGGAGTGTCATCAATGTTATGCTCCCAGATTCCGTGTCAGTTGTTTAATATAGCTGTTATGGAAAGTGGGGGACATGAATTCCTTCAATATGTCATAGCAAACATAAGGAAAGCGAAGCATTTGGCTTTATCTCTGGGACTTATATGCATGTGGTCTTCTAGGACTTTGCTTCATGGGTGGGTAAAGGGCAAGAATGGTTGTTAGCCAATGATGAAATCGACCTCATCTTTGGATATTAAAAAAACTTGGAATTACCCGGTCTTACCCAGTAATTATTTTTTCATGTCAATAGTATTTGGTAATAGATGTAGATTATGCATGAAGGGAAACAGTTTCCTCCTAAGCATAAATATGGTATCTTCAAAAGTAATTTGTTCACTCCGGCTAGTCATGAATGAATGTAGCCACCTCGCATCTTCCACTGGAACTGCTAGGTGTTGATGTAGAGGAATTCAATATAACAGCTACCACTAAAGTATTAAATGAAGGGCGGGGAAGGGACTAGAGTTCTAATAGAAGCAGGCTACATGTTGTTAGCAAACAAATTTGAATACACAGGTACAATTACCATGCAAGTATTTTATTTATTTGTTTTGGGGGGAGGGATCTGGAAAGCAATTGTTCAAACTAAAACATTTTAACCATATTTAATTATCTAAAGAACTACATACCATGACAACTAAGATGTAGATGAAAAGATATTTTGTTGGCACCCAATCTTCCTGCTTCACTCTTGGAATGATGAATGAGCTAATTAAGGACCTTACTGCATGATTCAGAGGTGATATTGTGGGGAGAAATTAGATGCTAATCACTCTTAAGGGTTAAAGGGTTAAGTGAAGAAATGGCCCACTGCGGTCAGAGCAATTATCAGGACAAACGTACTTTTCAATATTTATCTTGTAGGATGCTACTACTATCTAAAAAATGTAACATCGTTTGTTCATGAATAAAAGAAATCGCTTGATAACAGTTTAAATCAAGCCCTCTTTAGAAACTAATCCTCAGCCTAGCCCCACTCGCGCGGGTATCTATACGAGTTTGACCTTCGCGCGGATCATACAAATGAAAAGTTGAGACTAAGTTGACAAGTAATAACGGGTACGTTCTTATGTCAGCCGTATTCCCAAATCGTTAGGTAAATGTCCCTTTTATCGAGTGTGTCGTATTTCCTATGTTATTCGTATTTCCTATGTTATTTCCAATCTTATATAGTTGTTCCTTTCTTAATGTATTATATTTGTAATACTTAATTTTGGAACCACTGGCAATGACGAAAAAGTAGAAGAGTTCGATCGGGTCGTCAAGAATTAAACTTGCCGTAAATTTATTGCTGGTGCGCCGGTTATACCCTCAGTCTCGTCTGAAGAACGTTATAACAAACTTACTTGTTACATAAGAAACTGTTCTTTAGCCTCCGTCAACGAGCTATATAGTTATATCCCATTCACAGCAGAAAAACGTGTAGTTAACCGAGTTTAACTCAATGAAAATCAGAAACGGAACCTTCTTCTTGTGAAGAAAACAATCTGTTTTTTTAACAAGACAGCCATAAAACATGTTCCAGCTTTGGTGTGAATGCGGTATTGGTCTCGACCATTTGCGAACCTAATTAATATAAAAATATACTAATAAAAAATATAAAAATATACTAATAAAAAGTATAAAACTATACTTGTAAATAATATTAAAATATACTTATTATAAATGTATGAGGACTTATCACAATTAATTTGAAATAACTATCGCTTTTATAACAGTTTTCTCCTTTTTTGTTACTAACCACGTCAAGCAATATCTTTACTGAGGCATCCTAATCGTCTTCAAGAATTCTTCTCTCTCTGGTAAATATGCACGTATAATTGTCAGACGAGATAGTACCAGTGAAGCTCTCATGATACTAGGATGGTCTAACTTAGAAACTATCAGAAAAAGGAACAAGTCTATTTTAGTCTACAAATGTCTTAATAATAATAATAACTTTATTTATATAGCGTCTATATCACTAATTGCTCTAGGCGCTTAACAATATCACAAAATGTATTTAAAAAACTAAAAAATCTAACAACTACATATATAAGCATGGAAATTAATCAGAATTATATTTACAAATCAAGAAAGGCTTGGCGAATTAAATATGTCTTTAAGTGTTTTTTGAAAGAATTCAAGGAATCGGCATTTCTTAAGGATGCGGGTATGCTGTTCCATAATTTAGGTCCTGCAATAGAAAATCTTCGATCACCATAAGACTTAAGCTTAGATCTCGGGACTTGAAGTAACTTATTCGAAAAAAAACACAAAGAGTAGGAGCTGGTACAAAAGCTGAGCAAATTGGATATATAACTTGGTGAAAGTCCATTGATAGCCTTATATACTAACAATAAGATTTTATAAGTAATACGGTATTCAACAGGCAACCAATGTAAATCTATTAAAATGGGAGTTATATGTTCATACTTCTTTGTGAATGTTACAATGCGCGCTGCCCTATTCTGAACTAGCTGTAGGCGGTTTAAGAGAGCTTTAAGTAATCCATGAAGAATCGCATTACAGTAGTCCAAGTTAGTGGTCACAAAAGCATGAATAATTGCTTCAGCAGATTCACGATCCAAATATGTTCTTATCTTACTAATATTAGTTAGATGGAAATGACATGTTTTGCATATCTTTTTAATGTGGTCTTCCATATCAGCACTGAGATCGAGTATCACTCCAAGATTGCGAACAGAAGTGGACGGTTGAATAGTTTCACCCCCAACACGAACGAATTCCAATGAGGGACAGGGCCGATAACGTGAACTGAATAGAAGCAGCTCGATTTTTTCCTCATTTAGCTTAAGACCATTGAAAATTAGTGTCCTCATTCTTTCTGACTATGTTACAAGAAACCACAGCTTCATTAGTTACAATCCACGAGGGGGTGAAAGCATTCATCCTTCAAGACCTTGGGCAGCGTCTTAGAAGGCGTTTAAGCGACTAGCGATGAAACACGATTTTGCATAGATTTTTACAAAGAGCTGATGTTTAAATATTTTCTATCTTGTAATATAGATCTAGTTATTAGTTTTTTTTGTAATATTATAAGGTCTTAGCCTACAAGTGTTCATCAGAATTCGATTATAAACATTGTAAGTTTTTTCTTTTAAGTTTTTCTTAGATCACAAGTTTTTAGACTACAAGTGTTTCTTGTAATTGATTATAATATTGTAATGATTTAAGGTTTATACAGGGCCCTCTGAACAACAGCCTCGTAGCTGAATGGGGCCACCCTGTTTTAAATAGAGTTCACTGACTTACTCTTCCTTTCGACAATTACGGGAAATTTTATTTCACTTTATTTATCTTACGCTGTAAGTTTACTTAAACTTTCTCATGCATTTGCAACCTAGTACAAATATTCTACGTTCATTTTCCTGTTAGCACTGATTCCAAACTGATTATAGAAGGATTAAAAGCGTTTCATTCGTTATCTTTTACTCTAGTATCAGATGAAACGTTGACAAGCAGTGCAAAGTACACATTTTTTGATGCTGATAGTTTAAGCACTCGGTAGAAGAGAATTCTAGCTTGTATTCACCATCTTGGCTTGAATCCTCTGTTTCCTGAGTCTGAGAAGTTACTGCGGGAGCTGACCATACAAAGGGTGCCGGCATATTGGGCAATTACGTCTGAAAGCAAAAGAAAAGAAACAGTGAGATGCAGAGCCCTCGAAGCAAACTTCTCTAAAGGCGGGGAAAAAAGGAGTGATCTAGTCGCGGATGGGTTTCGTTTTGTATCTGATTGGTCGAGATGTGAGTTTTCGAGACCAATCACAGAGCGAAGTGAAGGAAAGCCAATGCTGTCCCGGTTGCTTTTGACACTCGATTAGAATTGCTCACAACCAATAAGTATTCAAAATCAGGAAAGCGCGTAAAAACGTGAATCACCAAGCCGCAATTGCTTTCAGTTTTGCACTCGATTTGTTGAGAGGCTGGCGCGATTTTTCTGCAAAACCAAAGCAATCCTGGATTAGTTTCAATACTCAACAAAAAACTGCCGTTTGATACTGTACCTCATTGCGTAACACAACGCTACTTGTTACACCCACAGAATATATGGGTTTGATGTCTACATCCCTAGAGCGCAATGGCGTTCTCATGTCACCAAGTAAGAGAAGTCTTGGTATATCAATTGACAACTGCGGAAACGGTTTCATGATGACAGCATCGCTCTTCCAAAGGACGAACGCCGTTGTCCCGTTTCATATTTGGAAACTTTATTGATGATATGTGATTATCATAGTAATTATCGTTTATCATCATGATCATCACCACTATTTCTTAAGTTATACTCTCATTTATTAATATCCTTTAAAAACGTTATGAACAGTTGCTATAAACTATTTAAGCATTGATAAGCATACTTACACGCCATTCTGTATCATTGCAATGGCACACTCCTTGTGAACCTTGTGTGAGCATGGTAGGATTTGACAACCGCTGAAAGCGTCCTGAAATAGCGTGCAGAATTTAACGTGTCAGTAACACTCGTACCCGAAAATTTTCATCATTATCAGCTGTGTGTCCTGGGGCTTTTTTTCATCAATCAAGATCATTGCTAAAAAGCGTAAATTCCTGGCTACGTGTTTGAAGCAATTTAAAAGTATAAAATATGATCTATAGTTACCTCCAAGCAGATGCAACACTCGTCATGTCCTGAGTTCGGCCGACATTTGTGTTTTCCCTCCAGTCGCTTGTCCAGGCAAACATTGCACACGTCGCAGTGAAATGATCTGTCCTTGTAAATACTGAAAAACAGATTGGTTAAATTAAATCCAAACCGGCGGATTTGTCTCTTAAAACTTTTGTTTTAGCAAAGCAAAAGCTCTTGGAATGCTCTTTGCAAAGGTGAAACAGGCCAGTGTACAACGCATCGTTTCCTTCTTTCAACGTATGGTACGTCTCTTTATGACCTTTGGAAAATTGTTCAAAATCTTGTTGCGCAATGCAAAACTTCGCATTACTTCGCCCCCGGTAGCACTCGGAACAGATTTTGTTGGCCAGGCAGAGCTGGAGAAATATGGAATATGGCCTGTAGAATTATGAAATAACACTTAAAGAAATTTTTAGAGGGCCTACGAGTTACCAGTAAATAAAACAACCTTTATTGTATTCCCTCGAAACTATATCCCATTGATTTAAAGAAAACAATACATTTTAAGAAAGATTTTGGCTCCGCACATAACTTAATGCTTTCAATGTTTAGTATACGAGGTAATAAACGTGTCTATGAGTCGTAGTATATTTCAATCGAAAAACAACTTACCGGCAGATTTCACACTTCTCGCAGTGGAAAGGGTTCTTGTCAACACCTGTAAAATGCTTACATTTTGGGCAGAAATATTCTGACAATTTTACGCCACAGCGTCTGCAGGTTTGACTTTCTTCATTTATCTGAAATAAATTAGAATATCATCAGTCAGAGGGTGTTATTTTTAAAAGTGTGATTTTTTTAAAATTTCAGAATGTTTCAAAGAATGTGTTTATCCTTCTAATATTTTAATTAAACATTGCGTGCAGTAAATGCATCGTTAGTAATATCTCTGACAATTTGTGTAGAGGCACGACTTAAACAGCTGCACACTGGAGCCAAGCTCTCGTTTCAACTGAGTGACGAAAATAAACCAGCATATGACATTGCGTTCCCGTTATAGAACTGTTTGATCAATCTAAAAGATTCGCACCAACTTCCCACCCAATCAGATGCCAAACTATAACCAGTGGGGACCTGGGCATAACTGTTCTTCCGCGCTTGATGCCAATTACATGATATCACCATCTTCTCAATGGGTCGTTGTAAGTTTTTCCTTTGATCTGATTGGATTTCATGTTCTCAAGGAATTTCGTTTTTACGTCACACAAGCTAAAGGCTTTTTTATTGATCTTGGTTTTCTGATAAATCTGAAGTTACATGTAATTCACCTCTATAGGATCCTAACTTCACGTCTTTTGAGATAAAATCTAGTTTTTATAACTTTGTTACTTTAAGCTTCTTCAGTACGAAAAGATTCTAAGTATGCAAAAGATACTAACCTCTTCTTCTCGTCCGCAATTTCCGCACTTGACATGCGTCGCATGATGTGCCTTTTTATCATCAGTAGGGCATGTCCCCGATAAATTGTGACAGCGGTGGCACGGATAAAACACTCCGCAACATGGAAACTTGACACTACATCTCCGCTGGTAATGCTCGCACTGCCATAGTGGAGTCTCCTGAAGTGGAAGGCTCTCCTCTGTGGTCCTGTTTTCTCTTACTGTTGTATCCCTTTCTCTTCGTTCTTCCAATTCTCTTTCCATTCTCTCTCTATTTTCTCTTTCCTCTCTTTCTCTCATTTCTCTCTCTTCTCTTTCTCTCATTTCTCTCTGTTCCCTCTCCCTCCTTTTTCTCTCCTCTTGTTCTCTCATTTCCCTTTCTTCTCTCTCTTTCCTTTCTCTTGCCTCTCTTCGCCTCTTTTCTCTTGTATCCATATGTCTTTGTGCCACCTCTCTCTGCTTTTTGGTTCGTTCTTCTCGCTCTTTAAGAATTCTATCGATTTCAGCCACTTGTTGTTCTAGAGAAACCAGTGAAGGGTCCCTAAGAGATAATGAAGCAAATGAACCCTCCTGTTGATTATTGAATAGGCCATGGCTCCTCAAGCTTTCCTCTCGTCTCTCTGCATAAACCATTTCGGATGAAGTCAAACCACTATTTGCCTGGGTATCTCTCTTTGCTTGGGTATCTTCATAGGAGGACCTGTACCTGTTGAAGTCCCCTACGCGTTCTTGTTCATAGCTGCTTAACACATCATAAGTGGAAGTAACTGAGGCTGCACTTCCTGAAGTCGTGCTTGAAGAGAATTGCCAAGTGGTAGTCGGAAAATTTGGTGCGGTAACGGCTGGATATCTCACGGCGGGCGCCAATGGTCTGACTCCAAGTGAAGGTGATGCTGTCTGAGTCTCATTTCCTGCAGAAAAGTCTTCAAAACTTGAAAAGCTCGTTTGATGTTTGATACTTGGCAAGTTTTCATTCCAGTGAAGCGAGTAAACGCCTCGGCTGAAGCCACCAGTACTGGGGAGCTGTCCCCTCATTTGTGTCACAGGCTGGTAGTTCACTGGCATTGGATCTCTGTACCGTGGACTCGCCGCCCTGAAATATACATTCTCTGGCATCAACCCGCCTCTTTCTGGAGCCGGTGAGCGGGGGAGGCTCCAAAGTGAGGAGGAGCTGCTATTACTGCTTATAGAGTGCTGAGTCCAATCGTCTGAGTGCTTATCGCTGGCTCGCATGTCATAACTTTCTACAAACGAGCTCTGTGGAAGACTCGGATCTGTTGAGTGCCGGGCGAGAAAGTTTTGATTAATACCAGTTGTCTCCAAGGATGGTATCTTCCCATCATGGTTGTTTGTTTCAAATGTGTTAAAAATCATTGGATTCTGCAGAAGTATCTTTGGTCTTGCTCCTTCACTTGTAGCTTCACCATCTCTTTCCGCTGAAAGCTCGGCATTGTTTCCAACTTCAAAGCTGTTAGTCTTTTGCAGTTCTTTAGCTTTCTTCTTGTCATTTCTGGTGTTGGAATTTCCACAAGAACTATCATTATTGCTGTTGATACTATTGCTGTTGGCTAGGAATCCATCATTGCTCTCAGCACTAGAGTTGCCCGTGTCTTCATCAATGCTGCACTGTGAGTCAAATCGCAAGCTGACGTTTAACTCTTCAGTTAGAGACTCATCAGTTTCATCTGACTCCACAAATGTTTCGTCTTCTTTTGGACGTAGAGTGGATTGAATTGTGCAACTTTTAGCAGAAACGCCATTGTTGCTGGCAAAGTTTTTTCCACCATCGTAACTATTGCTCCCCTTATGATTATTAAGATATTCAATTTCACAGTTTTCATCACAGTTCCCATCATTGTCATCGTCATTAACTCCGTCATCATCTTTGTTCTCACTGCCTTCCTCGCTATTTCTAATAACATCATAATCATCATTAATATCATCGTCACCACCACCACGATCGTCATCGTCATTAGAACTGCTCGTGTTATTATTGGCTGCTTCATCTCCCTGTTTGTCTTCTTCTTCAGAGTTAGTGTCTTGGCTAACGATGTCTTGGTGATGTGCATACCCATCAAGACGAGAACGGACTCTCATGCCGTCCTCCCCTCTACTTCGATGATCCAGGGGTATTTTCGAGTATTTCGAGCTCAGTCGGGGGCTAGACTGGATCGGTTCTTCGGGAATATGTTCCATGGTGTTTTGCTGATCCGTGGCTGCCACAGCTTCTAAGATAAGTACATTTTGTTAGCTGAGGCCTTTGAACATAATTTTCATCGCTGGGAATATATACAAACAATTAAAGTAAAATAAATCAAATGACAAAACGTTCAATCAAAAGCAGGAGCGAGGCTGAGGCATTATACTTTTGGTTCAATAGGAAGGTCGAGATAACAGGCCGGGGGGGGGGGGGGGGGGGTGGGGAGTGACATATAAAAAGAGATGAATGGTCAAGATCGAAGGGAAAAGTGACTGAAAAGACTCTTACCAAAGTTCTTTTCATGTCTCTCTTTCTGTAGCTCTCCAATAAGACGGTAATTTGCAACTGTTAGATTTCTTTTCGCAAAGTCACGTTCATATAGAATGCGACCGTAATCTTCTTTTAACAAACGACAGTAACCGTCTTCATTGAAGAATTTTTCCCCGTGCCATGCACATTCACCCGATGATGAATGTCCAACCTCGCTATCCAGGAGAACAACTTCCGTTCCGTTGGTCGCCGTGTCTGGTTTTGTATGTACGGCTCTTCTCTTTGGCTTTCAGTACTTTAAACGATGTCACTAAAATCAATGAAATAGAATCCCACTAAGAGAGCAGTCATTATTATCACCCGGGGGAGGAGTTGAGGAATTTGGGGGATCACGTGGTTTCCAGAGGAAATAGATGACGGGGATCGGTCTTTGCTAACAAATTATATGGGGGGGGGGGGGGGGGAAGGGACTAAAGAAAACCGACTGCCAATTAACTGCAAATGAGGAGGGATGTCATAAGAATCGTTGTCATAAGAATATTACAGAACCTCATGGGGGAGATCCAGTTAATATTATCGTAATACAACCAAAATCCTCTGTCCCCCCTCCCCAGGTGATAATAATTACTTAAACCGTTCTATTGTTAAATTTACTCTAATAGATCAGTTTGTAATCTCTTGTTTACTAACATTGGAAATACGCTACCAACCTTGGTCGTACAAGTTTAACCTGTCATTTCTTTCTGTTTTTCATTCTGAATTGTAAGAGAACTTTTGCGGGCTCTGAAGCTAAATATGAGCAATTGAAACACACAGAGCACCACACCTGA
The DNA here is from genome assembly GCF_036669915.1 of Pocillopora verrucosa. NCBI lineage: Eukaryota > Metazoa > Cnidaria > Anthozoa > Scleractinia > Pocilloporidae > Pocillopora > Pocillopora verrucosa. The sequence continues at coordinate 7,012,913 of NC_089320.1, read as the reverse complement.
CAACTACAGCAAAAACAGTAACAAAAATACATTAAGGGGAATGTTAGAAAAATTTCACAACAACGAGTAACAACATAATCATACAACAATATTGACAATAGCGAAACTGCAAGCCTACGCAGTTTTCAGAATTTTATTCCTAGTTAACAGATGTGATAAAATATTTTATCTATCCTTTCAAATTCTATTTACGATTGTCACATTCGTAGTTGAGACAAAGTCCAAAGTCGTTGATCCTGTAGTTTAATCCGATGTAAATTTAAATTTTTGTCACGCTAATCATTACGCACTGATGACATTTGTTTACATCACAAATTCAAATTAGCATATTAAATCACGAGTTAAAGTAAAATTTAAATTAATCGATATATTGAAAACATCAATCGATGGATCAATCGTTTATGAAAGAGTGAAAAGTTTCTTTGCCATACATTTTAATGGCTTACTTATTTGCAGTGTCATTTCTTTTGAGGAACACCGTCGTTGTGAATACACCTTATAAGATCGGCCTAAGTTTTAATCTGTTATTTTTAATAATCCATGACAACCCTTTTCATCATTAACTATACTTGTTTCCCTTTTGTATCTTTTTTGCCTTTTTTGGTTTTTCTCTTCCATTGCCAAATATTATTCGAACTTTTCCCTCAGATTTACGACTTCTTTTGACAACTTAAAATTCCCGATGTGGCTCTTTTTGGAGGGCTGTGGCCAACATCTCAGACATGCTCGAATTAATCATGCAATCTTCTGAGAATCATTTTCAAAAAAATAAAGTTAATGGAAATGATAGAACTTACTTTCGCTGAATATAAACACGCTTCCGCGAGAATGTTCTCCGTTTGATTGTGATACTACGGTACACTTACTCCCTTTTTATATACATATTTAAAGAGCCATTGCATCATTTTTGATTGCGTCATTTTGAAGTTTTGTCATGCACTATTCTTGACGCTGTGTAAGCCTTGTGATCATGCAAATTTTGAGATTGGAAGGAACTAGTGCTATGAAACAATACAATAAAGGCGGACTCAGCGATGTTTCATGTGAAAATTAAGCATTGACCATTTACGCCGGGAAACTTATCAACCCACTGTACTTCATTATGCATACGGTTTCTAATTTTTATGAAAAAAATGGTGACAAGAGTAGTTCATGGATGAAACTAGGACTTTTTTAGAACAGTACGGCGTTATACAGAAATCTTTCTGCATTTGGTCCATTAACTTTTGGGAAATTTTACCAGACGTAGACTCTGACGTAGCGTAAGTCTCTAAAGGAAGCCTTAGTGATAATCGGAGAGACGAATAGTAATGTCGACAAAATCGCTTTGATTTTTAACTTCAGGACAGTTTGGGTAGCGTCTTCGCTGAGCAAGCGACGCAGAAAAAGTGCGGAAAAATCATCGACATGACTGCTCTATCCTGCATAAGCGGTGATTATGTGGATTTTCGAAGAAAATGAAGGCAGCCGAACGAAAGCAAGCGGTGGAGGTGCTAGATGAGAGTTTCCTTATGTCGAATGCCTCGCAATAAATTGCGTGACCAACAAACTCAGACCTGGTGATGCATTGAAACGCAAACCAATTTGACGTAGGACGTTTCACCAAGACGGCGCACGAGTGTCTTAACAATACCAAGGAATTCTTTTATTACAAAACGCTTTCTTACAGATTTTTATCACCTTTTCATTGAAGTAAAACGTGTGCTACTTCTATGAATGTGGATTTGGTGTCGAACGAAGTAACTTGATACATAGTTAAAGATCTTTCTCGACTTATCATGAGTGTGGGACAGATGTCAGGCCAGTGATGAATAAAGTTACGTTTCGAGAGATTTCGTCTGACGGAGACTTCCAAAAAACGTGGGATAACATTTTGGAAATTTACCTGAAAGACTCGACTACGGAAGATGTTGTATACGCCTTCAAAAGAAGCTTGAATGGTACACACAGTAATCGCAGAAAAGAACTCATCGTTTCTATTTTCATAGTAGAAAGGGTATCGCCTTCGCTGAGCTAGCGACACAGAACAAGTGCGAAAAATCATCGACATGACTTCTCTATTCTGTATGAGTGGTGATTTTGAGAGTACTCGAAGAAAATAAAGGCAGTCCAGAGCGAGCAGTGGAGTTATCTTACGTCGAACACCTCGCAATCAGCCAACTGGACAGATTGCGTGACTCATGCCCTAAGAACACACGAACCCGTTATTACGTTAGAACGAAAACAAAGTTGACGTAGGATGATTCACCGTGACGGTGCACGACTTTTCAACGAGATATTTCAACAATACATCAACTTTTCGAAAACAAAGAAACATTGGGTAGTCGCTAAAAATCAGTTTATGTTGGGAAAATTGGTTTAGAAGTTATTAGTATTTAAATTACTTTCGCCTACGTGACCACAACAGAGAAACGTCAGCAGCTGTCAGAAATATGCTTTATCAGCAGATAGTTTCTTTCCCCTTTTGCTGAGAGTGCATGAAACGTACAGAAAACGAATGGACTAACTAATTTACCTCGTGCGGATTCGATTTCCGTATATTGATATCGATCCATGATTTTATTTCCGTAGTTTCGAGAGGCACGTACGACAAATCGAGAAATATATGCATGATTTGAACGAGGGCTGAGTTGGAATATTGACTGTAAATTATATTTTGTTGTAGTCAAAGTATTCACACGAATAATAACGCATTTTTTTTGCTGTAGAAGTGAAATGATGTAAATTATTGATAAAACAAAAATTTGGTAAATGTAAAGCAAGGTAAATAAAAGCTGTTATTTACTTTTCTAATACTTTTTTCTCCGAGCTGTCGAGGATACATAATTCAGACTGCGTTTACGCGTGAGTGAATCATTTGGATCAAAATTTTATCATTTTAAGGTTCCTTTTGCTGGATTTAGCGAGAAAAGAATCGAAAGCATTTCGATCTGTATATAGATGTTACATTAAATGTTAATGAAAGTCGTCGAGCATACACGTCTGTGGAAATGTGATGGTCAGATAATTATTACGGTCAAACATTGGACCGAGCTTACAGTTGGGAAGTTTCTTCCTTGCTCTCGATCTGACACTTTCAAAGCGCCTTCAAGAGAAAGATATCACAGAAACTTCGTCTCCTACTGAACCGTGTTCAGTCTCTGCGACCAAAGAAATCATAGACATGTTTCCCGAACTGGTTGTTTTCATTGCAGCAGATGGGCATCTTTGCGCATGCGCGAGAATAGTTAAAATTTTGCCTGTTCGGCGCCATTCTGGTGTTTTCAGCGCGCTTCCGCGGGTTCGTCACCTTTTTTGTCATATTTTTTTAAGAGGGATAAAAGAGTATGCTAAGTTTAACACCATTCCTAACTCTGTGGATACTCATGGAGTTTACTGGCTCTTCTGATCTGATGAGGATATTTTAAAGATCAAAGTGCGAACAAAACGCGAAAAAAGACCGAAAACTTCAAGTTTGAGATTTGATTTACTGACGATCAAGATGTGCACATGAGACTACAACCCTTGGAGGTTAGTCATAAGATATGGATGTCTTACTTCTATGAATCACGAAGTTGTAGGTGGAGACGATCGTGAGATATCCGGCGGTGAAAGAGGGTAGTGTAGAATTTGATCTTATCTTACTTCAACTTTGAAGTAATATTGCGTTTAGTTCGAGTTGGCCCCCATACTTCAAATCACTTCAAATAACATCGTCTTTCCTTTCTCTTCGTAGTCACATAGGACAGAAGGCTCTAAAAAATGTCTCAGTTTCAAGATTGAGTTCCTCTTACTACAACCTTGGGCGAACTCGTTCTTGGGAGGTTGAGGTGGATTTTTCAAGTCATGACTCACAACCGTCTTTGGCCTTTTCGTACATGGTATGTAGGCATGTGTCTTAACGTCGGTTAAGAAAGACAAGACAGGTTGTCTCAAATACTCGATCCATTATTTTTTTCCGACGTTTTTTCCTGCTACTTTTCTTCGGTGATTATTTAGCGTGAAACCGACACAGGCGCATACCAGCGGTTTCTCGCGTCAAACAAAAATTTACAAAATATGCGCAGACAAATTGCCTCTCTGCTTACACGCGTTACAAAATGATGTCATCCGTTTTGTCGTGCGTTCCTCTTTCTTCGCTCCTCAAAGGTTGAAGTAACAAGACCCTGGGAACGAGGTTGCTATCCCAGATCTCGCTGGATGGAAAAAAAAACGAGCACTTCGCTGAGACCTACCTAACCTCTGCCTTACGTTACGAACAAAGCGACTTAGGGTGAAAGGGTATTCCTGTGATTAGAAACCTTTGACAAAGAGGTGTTTTGGATGTAGATTAGTCTCAAGTTATAGATATCGGTCGTTCTGTTGATAAGAGCCTGCAGAAATACAACATGTGACCTCTACTGGAGCCATAATAGACCGGTCATTATTCACTGCTTAAGGGGGGAGGGGGGGGGAGATTTCGGATGTATCACGATAAAATTTACCTGACTCCTAGGCATGAATAGATTGTGCCTGTAAATCCAGCGAAAGTTGCTTGACAATACACCCAAAAGTTTCTCTAAAGTTGCTCTAAAATTTAAAAGTTGCCACCCAAATTTAGAAAAGTTGCCTACTTTTGAGCGTCATTTTGTTCTAGATTACTACTCAAAACATGACGTCAGGTTGTATGTGTAATTTAACATCATTTGTTGTGATCAATATAATCTTTAAGCTCACCGTAACTAATAATAGAAAGTATTTTCTAATGACGTTTCTAATGAGTAAACATCACAATGTTTGCTATAAATATCATAGTGCTGACTATACACTTTAGACAGTGATCCAGTTTACGCCCTTTATCTTATCTTATCATGACTGAAGCCTCAAGGTAGTCCTCTAGGGCATTGTCTTTTTGATCATCAAACGCATTCTTCAAAAGGCTGAAGACTCTCTCAGCAGATGCGAACTTGGCTGGATGACCAATAACTTCTTTACCACACCTGCCCAGTGTGGAAGTGCGTCACTGTGGGCCGCCCACCATGCCAGCTTTTCTTCTTCATTTGCCATGAGAACACCATCGGCTGCAGCAAGATAGTCAGGTAGCTATCGGGCCAAGTTGGAAATAATATTGTCATTATCAAGAAATGGAAAGTTTCTGAATTCTTCCACGGAGGCAGCCGTTGGATTGAGATTTTGTACTTGCATAGTCCTGCATAGGACAACAAAGCCGTGCAACCTTAAAAGCACGGACTGCAGTACGAAATTTAACGCTAAATTTCTGCTTATAGAAATTAAGCCCTGGTTGGAATCTTTAAGCTGGTTGGAGTCTTAAGCTCAGTTAAGTGATAAAATAGCAGAATTTTGCTCAATAATCGGTTACCTATGTCGACTAGTGACTTATTGGTCAATCTTGCTTTTTAAAAGGTTACTTCCCACCGGGTGTCCATCGGAAGAAATTCGTACTCGTGCTAGTTTTGATAAAATCCAAGCAAACTATACATTAGAGGAAAGTATAACAACAGCAGTTTACGATAAAAATATAATTTATCGAACCTTTCGGGTATCGAATGCCGCAGTGAGAGCAGAATGGCTGCATAGTCTTATTCTCAAAGCGTCAATCAACAATAGAGTAAATATTTTAAATATCACAATGTCCCGACACACTTTCGTTTGTCGTTATCCCTGGACTGTTTTCACAAATTTCACGAAAATCGGTCAAATCAACATACCCAACAACTTCGCTCAAAGTAAATTTTTGCTCCCAAAATCAAAAGCGAGATTTTAGCTCCTAAAGATTCGTAAACAGCCCGCGCCACGCCAGGAAATTAAGGTAAACCATTAGGACAACAGGACCTCCTAGTGTCAATGACAACAAGGCACATAACTGCGTGAACTCGGGCTTCTTACGGAGTCTCGAACTATAATACGCGCTCGGTAAAATATCTAGTGAACTCCCTCAATACTCGTTCCTTGAATCTTGGCTATATGGTGCTGTTATTGTTTTGTTAAGGTAAATGTAAAGTGGAGTTGGACCAGGATTTTTTTCTATATCTGTCGTCAACTTAAGTTTACAATGATCAGATATGTTGGTCTCGGTCTTATAAAGACACATAAATCTACTACAAGGAAACAATTACAAATACCGTCTAGCTTTGTATTTCACTTAATTATCCTTTGATAAACCCTCCTGGAACAATTCAGCCAAACCTTTTCATGCTGTGTGATTTTGTTTAAGTTTATTATCTTTGTACTACGTTTACATTTATGTTTTTCAATTTTTGCAAATTTTCTAACTTCATATGAATGCAACATTGCAGCTTGGAAGACTGTGTTATACTTAGAAGAATACGCTTGAAACCAAATTCCTTCAGTTTTCTGCTCTTGATCCTCAGACATTTCAGAGTTCGTAATGGTATTCTACTGGGTTCCTGATCACGTCTAAATACACGATAAAGTCAACGTAGCTTAACAGTAAATAGCTGATTTGATATTGCATAACCCTCGATAGAACGTTCACTCATAATAGTTCGCTCGTAAATTAATCTCTCATAAAGTTCGCGGACCGCGGGTCTACCCCGAACTGTGTTTACCTTTATACGTGTTCTCAGCGTCTCAGAGGGACGCGTCAGTTGTTGTTTGAACAACCATCAAATATGCAGTAAAATCTACCGATTGACTTTTCTCCATGCACGAGGTTTAAATGGTTTCGAAATGCTAACTATATATCGCAAAGCAATAACTTAACAAAGCCTTCTCATTTTTTTTTTCGACACCTGTAAAGTCTACTTCCAGCTTTTTTCTCTGCTTGGTAATGCAAAAGAGCGCTAGCCACAATAGCTACCTCGAGGCAGCTAAGGATTGAAATGGAGTGCTTGAGCATTAAATATTGCCGTGGTATATTAAAGTGATTAAACACCTACATTACTTCTTTTTTTTGTGATAAATGAAAACGAATCAGCGTTGATAATTGGCTTAAAACGTAAAACTTTCTTCTGCGACGATGCGTAGGTACGAATAGGTCGCTAAAGAGCGATGCACAACTGAATTGATGTCCACAGTTTCTGCCGGAGTTCCCGTTATCTTTCTTTTAATAACAAGATTTTCCAAATAGTTCGAGGAGAAAAGTTGCAGCTCAAAAACCTTTGGGTTTTTCTCAAACAAACTACCATACACTTGACCTAGGGATTTCCTCTTGATTTTCATCACTTACTTTATCCTTCCAGAAAGGAACAGCTCGGTCATCTCCGCTGACAACGACTTCACTCCTTTGAGGAGGTATAATTTCCAGACGTCGTAATTTTTTAACTTAATACGTTAACGAGAGTAAAAACAGGCTGTACATAGATAATTATAACCGAAAAGTTTTCAATGAGTTATTTCCTGGTGATTTATGGCTAATCTTGTAACATATCGAGACCATTATGCAATGACGATTTCACAATGGACCTTGGGCAAGGAGAGAAGTTTATCGGTATATTTTATAACATATTTCGTGGTAATTTTAACAAAAACTTACACTTTCCTTCCATAAACATCATTACTAATCATTTTAATAAAATTTAAATAAAATGATAAAAAGCGTTGATCTCTCTCCAAATCGGTTTTTTGGTCGAAAACGTGAAAAGGCTGTGCCAGCTTATTCACTTGATTTCACGATTTTGCTACAACGCTTCGCTTAACTACCACGTGCCGCATACATATTGTGTGGTTATGTATAGATATACGAAATTACTTATAAATTTCAATCAAATAGGAATAATTAATGTATCGTACAGTTTCAAGAAGACGTCGAAACAACCTTTTGCTATATATTACCTTCTTGCGAGTTGCAATGTTTGCCCCGTGGCGATCCCAGAAATCTTTGCGCAAACCGAAGGATCCGATTACTGGCAACTCATTCGACATCGGTGAACCGAATAGTAGTGTGACAGCTAAATAATTTGATAAATGATGAATGCTTTGATAATGATTAAAATGCCAGCATTGGTTCATGGTTGAGCTATCTGGGTCATTTTTGCCGGTTGAATCTTTTGGATCAGTTACATCATCTTGGGTCACTTGGGTCAGTTGGGTTACATAGGCCAGTTGGGTCATTTGGGTCACTTGGGTCACTTGGGCCAGTTGGATCTCTTGGGCAAGTTGGGTCACTTGGGCCAGTTGGGTCATTTGTGTCAGTTGCGTCACTTAAGCCAGTTGGGTCATTTGGGTCACGTGGCCCAGTTAGGCGAGTTGGGTCATTTGGGCCGCTTGGGCCGGTTGGGTAATTTGGGTAGGGCCACTTGGGTCAGTTGGGTCATTTGGGCCAGTTGGGTCATTTGGTTCAGTTGCATGGGTCATTTGGGCCAGTTGGGTCATTTGGTTCAGTTGCATGGGTCATTTGGGCCAGTTGGGTCATTTGGTTCAGTTGCATGGGTCATTTGGGCCAGTTGGGTCATTTGGTTCAGTTGGGTCAGCTGAGCCGGTTGGGTCACTTGGGTCACTTGGCCAGTTGAGCCAGTTGAGCCAGTTGGGCCAGTTGGGTCAACTTTCGTTAACCGGCACACCAGAACGTATGCTTTCATAAATGGACATGTCGACATTTGGGTTACCATGAAAAGCTTTCAACAACCAGTTTAAACTTATCCATTCTTTTAAGAGCTGTATTATGTTCAATCTCTTTCAATCGTTATTTCCAAAATAATGTTAAAAAATTGGATGTCATGTCGATCGAGAATTTGGCTTAGAGATTTATTACTGCTGATCGATTGTTGAGGAAACTCGTTGCTCGCTGTAAATTTTAATCCTTCGATTCGGTTTAAACCATGGAACTTTAATTTTTTAATGCAGTGTTGGTTACTTATAATAGCTGTATAAATTGGTTACTTTTGGCAAGTTATGCTCTTTTTTACTTATTACAATAATTTCACCATTTCGCAATATTTATCGTGTATGTGTATCAGTGCCACCTTCGCGTTGCACAGCTTTCATTAATTGTTAAATCTGGAATGGACTTCTGGACTTGATTTACGGATGCGTTAGATTTTGAGAAATTTATGATTGGTTTGTTACCATCTTTGATTTTCTTGGTTGGATATAGCTGGGGGCAAAAGAGCAAAAGAGGGGGGGGGCATAAAAATTTGCTGCAAATCAACTGCCAAGGAAGGGAGTACCATAACAATATCATATAGGTAAATTTAAGCAAGACACAACCAAACTCTTCCACCCCTCCCCCCTCCCTGAGGAGACAAATAATGACCAAGTGGTTGTAAAGATTCTACATTTTAGTAACTCGGTAGGATCTGGTCACGAGATTAGACAGATCCCTAAAGCCACAGTCACGTGCGCTGAGTCACGCAACAATACAACACCTTTTTTTTGTCTTAATAAGTCAATTGAATTCAACTTGTCGTTTTTCTAATTATCATTATTATAAATAAAAAACAACGATTTTAAAAATCTTCTAAATCCTGACAGCATCAGTATCATATGTGCAGAGACTAAACCGCGTTGTTTTATCAGTAACTACAGGATTGACTGAAACAGTCTACCGTGAAAACAACGTTTCTTCACCTAATAATTTCTTTTCAGAGATTGTCTGTCCTCATTTTACTTTGACATAACAAAATACTGAGAACAATAAAAGATCAGGTTTTAGGAATTTTTATCTTTCATCTGGAATTGTAATAACATTGAACTGTAGCTTTAACATCAGTAAAGATATTCTGCATACTGTTCCACATACATTCTTTAAGGTGCTGACAAGAAGAATTTGTGTAACAATCAACAGCTTCTTTTGCTGCTGATAATTTTCTTTATTCTCAAGGCCTTAATGAATGATTAAGCGGTGATATTGAAAGGAGAAATTAGATGTTAATCACTCTTAAGGGTTAAAGGGTTAAGTGAAGAAATGGCCCATTGCGGTCAGAGCAATAATCAGGACAAACGCATTTTTCAAAATTTATTTTGTAGGAGGCTGCTACTATCCCAAAAATGTAACATTGTTTGTTGATGAAATCACTTGATAAAAGTCTAAATCAAGCCCTTTTAAGAAACTAATCCTCAGCCTAGCCCCAATCCGTGCGGGTATCTATATGAGTTTGACCTTCGCGCGGATCATACAAATGAAAAGTTGAGACTAAGTTGACAAGCAATAACGGATACGTTCTTATGCCAGCCGTATTCCCAAATCGTTTGGTAAATATCACTTTTATCGAGTGTGTCGTATTTCCTATGTTAGTCGTATTTTCTATGTTATTCCCATGTTATTTCCAATCTTGTTTAGTTTTTCCGTTCTTAATGTATTATGCTTGCAATACTTTATTTAGAAACCAATGGCAATGACGAAAAATTAGAAGAGTTCGATAGGGTCGTCAAGAATTAGACTCGTCCTAAATTTATTGCCGGTGCGCCGGTTATACCCTCAGTCTCGTCTGAAGAACGCTATAACAAACTTATATGTTACATTAGAAACTGTTCTTTAGCCTCCGTCCCATCCACACCAGAAAAACGTGTAGTTAACCGAGTTTAACTCAATGAAAATCAGAAACAGAGACTTAAAGAACCGAATTTTTCCTTAGGTTTCAAGCAGTCACTAACTTGTATTTTTAATGTGCCAAATTTGAAGTCGACAAACATTGATTTGTTTACTATGAAGAAAACAATCTTAATCTTTTTTTTAACAAGACAGTCTTAAGACATGTTTCAGCTTTGGTGTGAATGCGGTATTGGTCTCGACCATTTACAATCTACAAATGTCTTAATAATTAGTGTCCTATTATCTTTCTGATGATTTAAGAAGAAAACACAGTTTCCATTGTTACAATACCCGAAAGCGTGAAGACATTCATCCTTCAAGACCCAAACTAAGCCTCGGGAAGGGAACTTTTTGATATCCTGGAGCGATTTTATTTAACTCATTACCCGAAACATACAAACGGGCAGCGTCTTTGAAGGCTTTTAAGCGACTAGTGATGAAACACAATTTTGCATAGATGTTTACAAAGTGCTGATGTTTAAATATTTTCTATCCTGTAACATAGTTCCAGTTCTACATATGCATTTATTAGTTTTTTTTTATAATATTATAAGGTCTCTCCCTACAAGTGTTCATTAGAATTCGATTATAAACATTGTAGGTTTTTTCTTTTAAGTTTTTCTTAGACCACAAGGTTTAGACTACAAGTGTTTCTTGTCATTGATTATAATATTGTAATGATTTTAGGCGTATACAGGACCCCTCTGGACAACAGCCTCGTAGCTGAATGGGCCACCCTGTTTTAAATAGAGTTCACTGACTTACTTACTCTTCCTTTCGACAGTTACAGGAAATTTTATTTCACTTTATTTATCTTACGCTGTAAGTTTACTTTAACTTTCTCATGGATTCGCAATCTGGTACAAATACTCTACGTCCATTTCCTGTTAGCACTGATTCTGAATTGATTACAAAAGGATTAAAAGAGTTTCATTCGTTATCTTTAATTCCAGTATCAGATGAAACGTTGACAAGCACTGCAAAGTACACATTTCTTGATGCTGATAGTATAAGCACCCGGTAGTAAAGAATTCTAGCCTGTGTTCACCATCCTGGCTTGAATCCTCTGTTTCCTGAGTCTGAGAGGTTACTGCTGGAGTTGACCATACAAAGGGTGCCGGCATATTGGGCAATTACGTCTAAAAGCAAAAAAGAAGAAGCAGTGAGATACAGAGCCCTCGAAGCAAACTTCTTTAAAGGCGGGGAAAAAAGGAGTGATCTAGTCGCGGATGGGTTTCGTTTTGTATCTGATTGGTCGAGATGTGAGTTTTCGAGACCAATCACAGAGCGAAGTGAAGGAAAGCCAATGCAGTCCCGGTTGCTTTTGACACTCGATTAGAATTGCTCACAACCAATAAGTATTCAAAATCAGGAAAACGTGTAAAAACGTGAATCACCGAGCCGCAATTGCTTTTAGTTTTGCACTTGATTTTTTGAGAGGCTGGCGCGATTTTTCTGCAAAACCAAAGCAATCCTAGATTAGTTTCAACACTCAATAAAAAACTGCCTTTTGATACTGTACCTCATTGCGTAACACAGCGCCATTTGTTACACCCACGGAATATATGGGTTTGATGTTAACATCCCTAGAGCGAAATGGTGTTTTCATTGCACCAAGTAAGAGAGGTCTTGATACATCAATTGACAACTGCGGAAACGGTTTCACGATGACAGTATCGCCCTTCCAAAGGACGAACGTCATTATCCCTTTTCATATTTGGAAACTTTATGGATGATATCTGATTATCGTAATGATTCTCCTTTATGTTGGTTATCATCGCCACTATTACTTTAGTTATACTCTCCTTTATTAGTATCCTTTCAAACGTTATGAACAGTTGCTCTGGATTATTTAAGCATACTTACACGCCATTCTGTATCATTGCAATGGCACACTCCCTGTGAACCTTGTGAGAGCATGGTAAGATTTGACAACCGCTGAACGCATCCTGAAATAGCGTGCAGAATTTAAAGTGTCAGTAACACTCGTATCCGGAAATTGTCAGCCGAGGCGTTGATTCGAGCTGTGTCTATAGAGCGTAAATTCCCGGCTAGGTGTTTAAGGCAATTTAAAAGTATGAAACATGATCTAAAATTACCTCCAAGCAGATGCAACACTCGTCATGTCCTGAGTTCGGCCGACATTTGTGTTTTCCCTCCAGTCGCTTGTCCAAGCAAACATTGCACACGTCGCAGTGAAATGATCTGTCCTTATAAATGCTGAAAAAACAGTTTGTTTAAATTAAATTATAGGGCCATTACGTCACTAACGTTATTCCGAGCCGGCGGATTTGTCTCCAAAAGTAAAAACTATCGGAATTTTCCTTGCGAAGATAAAACAGGCTAGTGTGCAATGTATCGTTTTCTTGTTTCAATCTGAGGTACGTCTCTTTATGACCTTTTGGGAAATTGTTCAAAATGTTGTTGCGCAATGCAATACTTTGCATTACTTCACTCCCAGTAGCACTCGGAACATATTTTGTTGGCCAGGCAGAGTCGCCTCAGTTTCGCGCACCGAAATTTGCTTTGCCTGGATAAATACTAAATGGCACTTAAAGAAACGTTTAGAGGGCGTACGAGTTACCAGTAATTATAACGGCCTTTGTTGTATTCCCTTGAAACTATCTCCCTTAGGTTAAAATAAAACAATACATTCTAAATAGGATTTTGACTCCGTATAGAACTGAATGATTTCAATGTTTAGCATACGGGGTAATAAACGTGTCTATAAGTCGTAGTATATTTCAATCATAAAACAACTTACCGGCAGATTTCGCACTTCTCACAGTGGAAAGGGTTCTTGTCAACTCCTGTAAAATGCTTACACTTTGGGCAGAAATATTCTGACAATTTTACGCCACAGCGTCTGCAGATTTGACTTCCTTCATTTACCTGACATAAGTTACAATATCATCAGTCAAAGGGTGTTATTTTAAAAAAGGTGATTTTTTTTAATTTCAGAATGTTGCAAAGAAGTTTTTTATCCCTCTACCAGTTAAACTAAACACAGCGCGCAGTAAATGCGCCATAAGCGCAACGTGTAAGCCATAAGCAATATCTGTAGCAATTTCTGTAGAGGCGCGAGATCAACAGCTGTCCATTGGAGCTACGTTCTCTTGTTTCAACTAAGTGAAGAAAATAAACCAGCATATAACATTGGTTTCCCATTATAGAACTGTCTGATCAATCTTAATGACTCGCACCAACTTCTCACCCAATCAGATTCCAAACTAAAACCAGTGGGGACCTAGACATAACTGTTCTCCCCCGCTTGATGCTAATTGCGTGAAATCACTATCTTCTTGATGGTTCGTTGTAATTTTTCCTTTGATCTGATTGGCCTCCATGTTCACAAGGAATTTGGTTTTTACGTCGCTCAAGCCGAAGGCTTTCTATTGATCTTGGTTTTCTGATAAATCTGAAGTTACATGTAACTCACTCCCATGGGATCGTAACGTCAGGTATTTAGGGATAAAATCTTGTTTTTATAACTGTGTTACTTTAAACTTCTTCAGTACGACAAGATTCCTAGCATGTAAAAGATACTAACCTCTTCTTCCCGTCCACAATTTCCGCACTTGACATGCGTCGCATGATGTGCCTTTCTATCATCAGCAGGGCATGTCCCCGATAAGTTGTGACAGCGGTGGCACGGATAAAACACTCCGCAACATGGAAACTTGACACTACATCTCCTCTGGTAATGCTCACACTGCCATTGCGGAGTCTCCTGAAGTGGAAGGCTCTCCTCTACGGTTCTGTATTCTCTTACTGTTGTTTCCCTTTCTCTTCGCTCTTCCAATTCTCTTTCCATTCTCTCTCTATTTTCTCTTTCTTCCCTTTCTCTCATTTCTCTCTCTTCTCTTTCTCTCATTTCTCTCTGTTCCCTCTCCCTCCTTTCTCTCTCCTCTTGTTCTCTCATTTCCCTTTCTTCTCTCTCTTTCCTTTCTCTCGCCTCCCTTTGCCTCCGTTCTCTTGTATCCCGATGTCTTTGTGTCGCCTCTCTCTGCCTTTTGGTTCTTTCTTCTCGCTCTTTAAGAACTCTATCGATTTCAGCCACTTGTTGTTCTAGAGAAACCAGTGTAGGGTCCCTGAGCGATACTAAAGCAAATGAATCTTCCTGTTGATAATTGAATAGGCCATGGTTCCGCGAACTTCCTTCTCGTGTCTTTGAATGAACTATTTCTGATGCATTCAAACCACCATTTTCTTGGCTGTCTCCATAGGAGGGTCTGTAACTGTTGAAATCCCCTACATGTTCTTGTCCATGACTTCTTAACACATCATAAGTGGAAGTAACTGGGGCTACACTTGCTGAAGTCGTGCTTGAAGAGAATTGCCAAGTGGTAGTAGGAAAATTTGGTGTAGTAACGACTGGATGTCTCACAGCGGGCGCCAATGGTCTGACTCCTAGAGAAGGTGATGCTGTCTGAGTCTCATTTCCTATAGAAAAGTCTTCAAAACTTGAAAAGCTCATCTGATGTTTTTTTCTTGGCAGATTTTCATTCCAGTTAAACGAATCAACGCCTCGGCTGAAGCCACTGGCACCGCAGAACTGCCCCGTCATTAATGTCACAGGCTGGTAATTCACTGGCATCGGATCTCGGTACCGTGGACTCACCGCCTTGGAATATGCATTCTTTAGTATCAACCTGCTTCTTTCCGGAGCTGGTGAACGGGGAAGGCTCCAGAATGGGGAGGAGCTGCTATTTCTGGTTAGAGAGTGTTGAGTCCAATCGTTGGAATTCTTGTTTCTAACTGGCATGTCATAACTTTCTGAAAACGAGCTTTGTGGAAGACTCGTATCTGTTGAGTGTCGGGCGAGAAAGTTTGGATTAATACCAGTTGTCTCCAAGGATGGTATCTTCCCATTCTGGTAATGTGTGTCAAGCGCATTGAACAGCTCTGAATTCTGTTGCACAGTCTTTGGTCTTGCTCCTCGACTTGTAGCTTCACCATCTCTTTCCGCTGACGGCTCAGCATTGTTTCCTACTTCAAAGCTGTTAGTTTTTTTCAGGTCTTTATCTTTCTCCTTGTCACTTCTGGTGTTATAATTTTTACAAGAACTTTCATTATAGCTGCTGATACCATTGCTACTGGCTAGGCTTCCATCATTGTTCTCAGCACTAGAGTTGCCCGTGTCTTCATCAATGCTGTACTGTGAGTCAAATCGCATGTTGGCGTTTAATTCTTCACCCAAAGACTCATTAGTTTCGGCTGACCCCACAAATGTTTCGTCTTCTTTTGGACATAACGTGGATTGAATTGTGCAACTTTTAGCAGAAACGCCATTGTTGCTGGCAAAGTTATCTTCATCATCGTAATTATTGCTACTTTCATGATCATTAGGATATTCAATTTCACAGTTTTCACCACAGCTCTCACCATTGTCATCGTTATTACCTACGTCATCATCTTTGTTCTCACTACTTCCTTCGCTATTTCTTATGACATCATAATCATCAACATTATCATCGTCACCATCACCACGATCGTCATCGTCATTAGAACTGCTCGTGTAATTATTGGCTGCTTCGTCTCCCTGTTTGTCTTCGTCTTCAGGGTTACTGTCTTGGCTAATGATATCTTGGTGATGTGCGTACCCGTTAAGACGAGAACGGACTCTCATGCCGTCCTCCCCTCTACTACGATGATCCAAGGGTATTTCCGAGTATTTCGAGCTCAGTCGGGGGCTAGTCTGGATCGATTCTTCGTGTACATGTTCCATGGTGTTTTGATGATCTGTGGCTGCCAGAGCTACTGAGATAGAAAAAAAATTTTTGGCTCAGGCCTTCGCACATAATTTTCTTCGCTGGGAAAATCAAACGACGAAACATTCAATCAGAGGCAGGAGATAGGCTGGAGCATTATACTTTTGGTTCAATAGGAAGATCGAGATGACAGGCCGGGGGGGGGGGAGGTGACGGGGGAAGTGACATACCGGAAGGGGCCAAGGGATATGGCTGGAGATACTATGGGAAAGGAGATACCCGGGTTGTATGGCCAGGGGAGAAGCAAAGCTGCAGGCCTCTTCATATAAAAAGAGATGAATAAATAGTTAAGATCGAAAGGAAAGGTGACTGAAAAGACTCTCACCAAAGTTCTTTTCATGTCTCTCTTTCTGTAGCTCTCCAGTAAACCGGTAATTCGCAACTGTTAGATTTCTTTTCGCAAGGTCTCGTTCATATAAAACGCGACCTTATTCTTCTTTTAACAAACGGCAGTAACTGTCTTCATTCAAGAATTTTGCCTCTTGCCATACACATCCACCCGATGGTGAATTTCCAACCTCGCTCTCCAGGGGGGCAATTTTCGTTCGGTTGGTCGCCGTGTCTGGTTTTGTGTGCGCGGCTCCTCTCTTTGGCTTTCAGTATCTTAAGGGATGTCACTAAAATTAATGAAACAGAATCCCACTAAGAGAGCAGTCATTATTAACACCTGGGGGAGGAGTTGAGGAATTTGGGGGATCACATGGTTTCCAGGGGGAACAGAGAGGGTCGGACGTTGCTAACAGAGTATAAAGTGTGAACTATAGAAAACTGACTGCCAATCAACTGCCAGTGAGGAGGGATATCATTAGAATATTACAAAGCCCTATTGGGAGATCCGTTCAATATTATCACGACACAACCAAAATCCTCTACTCCCCCTTTCCCCAGGGTTATTATAATCACTTAACCCACCCTGTTGTTAAATTTACTCTTTAAGAGATTAGTTTGTAATCTCCTATTTACTAACATTGCAAACACGTTACCAACCTTGATCGTACAAGTTTAACCTGCTATTCCTTTCTGTATTTCATTTTGATATATAAGAGAGCTTTTTCTGCGGCTTCGGAAGCGAAATTCAGTGAGCAATTGAAACACACAGCAATACAACCACACCTGACAATTACAGCAAAAACAACAACAACAATGCATTAAGGGGAATATTTGAAAACTTCACAACAACGAGGAACAACACAATCATACAAAAATATTGACGATAGCGGTACTACAAGCCTACGCAGTTTTCAGAACATTATCCCTATTTGAGAGATGTTAAAGAATATTTTCATCCGTCGGCTCAACGTCTCTACGACTGTCACATTCGTAGTTGAGACAAAGTCCAAAGTCGATGTCGCGGAATCTATGCGAACTCCGCACTCGCTGGTTATCTCGATATCAATTGAAGAGGACCGTATACTATCTTCTTTTCAATTTTTATTATCGACGAACTCCGCCGACGTTCTATATCAATCACAGTCTTTCAAAGTTCGCCTCAGCGTAACTACCAGCTAGTGTTTTCCCTACAAGCACAAGTGCAGTAAATTCCCAAGCCAACCTATGTAATATGTCTGTATATAATTCTTATTACCCAAAAGCACGTTTATAACATAGCTAGTAAATTTGTCTAATCAAATTATATTGCGTGAGCGTGCATCAAGAAGCTAGAGCAACTCTTACGCATCTTTCGTGTTCTCCAAACTTCCCGCGTGCCTCATATCTCGATGAACGCATGCTGACGTATGAACCAACTGTTAATTCCTCTTCCTTATTAGACGGACTAAACGCGTGCAATCACAACATCTCCCTTACAGTAAATCAACTGCGGACTTTGTTTGCAATATTATGAAATCTGTCACACTCTCTATGCAATCAATTACGACAATTCCGTGACATAATTAATATTTACTAGGACATTTAATCAATGAATTAATTCGTAACTAATATTCCCCGACAGTCCCCAATCCGATTTCAATTTAAAATTTTGTCACGCTAATCATTTCACAACGATGACAGTTTTTGCATCACAAATTTAAATTTGTATATTAAATCTCGAGTTAAAGTAAACATTGAATTATCTGATACAGTGAAAACATCTATCGATGAATCAATCATTTATTAAAAGAGGTTCGCCATATATTTTATTGGTTCATCAATTTGCAGTGTCATTTCTTTCGAAGATAACTGCCATGGTGAGTTTACCTTGAAAGATCGGCCTAAATTTTTATCTGTTATTTGTAATAGTCCATGACAATCTTCTTCATCTTTAACTATCCTTGTTTCCCTTTTGTATCCTTTTTGCCTTTTTGGTTTTTTTCCCTACCATTGCCAAATATTATTCGAACGTCTTCATCAAATTTACGACTTCTTCTGTCAACTTAAAATTCCTGATGTGGCTCCTACCAGAAGTTATGATCAACATTTTACTTCAGACATGCTCGAATAAAGCATGCAATCTGCTGAGGTCAATCTCATGAAATAAAATTTAAAAAAACGCAAAACTTACTTTTGCCAGAAATACACCGCCACGAGAATTTCAGCGTTTGATTTAGTGAGTGATCTTGATGACTTTCACGATCCTCATTCTTAGAAAGCCGTGTACTTGTAGTTCCTGACAAGCTATTTTTGGCTCTTCTGTCATTCATGATGTAATTACCTCGTGAAATTTGACATGTGTTTATGTAGCCAATCAGAACACAAATAGCCAGCCGGAATTAGCGCTGCCTCATGCGAGTGTCAGGCTAGTAGGGAGTAAAGTTTACTTTTAAGATTTCGGAGAGAAAATGAAGGAAGCCCGGTGCGAGCGGTAGAGTTTCCTTCCACCGAATGCCTCGCAATCAGCGCAACAAGACAAATTGCGTGACTGTCGCGCCTCAAGAGCACATGAAACTTGTTATTACATTAGGTAGTCGCTAAAAATAAACTCGTGTAGGGAAAATTAATTTAGAAGTTATTTGTATTTACAGTATTTTAGCCTACGTGACAAATGCTTTAATTTCTTTCCCCTTTCGCTGAGAGTGCATGAAACGCTCGGAAAACGAATGGACTGAGTAAGTACGGATTTGATTTCCATATAATGATATCGATCCGTGATTTCATTTCCTTGGTTTCGAGAGGCACGTAAAATTGAGAAATATTTGCATGATTTTAACGAGCGCCGAGCTGAAATATTGGTTGTAAATTATATTCTTTTGTAGTCAAACTATTCATATGAATAATAACGTATTTTTGCTGTATTAGTAATATTACGTAAATTACAGATAAATCAAAAACTAGGTATATTTACAGCACTGTAAATGGAGGCAGTCATCTACTTTTCAAATACTTTTTTCTCCGAGCTGTCGAGGAAACGTAATTCAGACTACGTTTACGCTTAAGTAGATCAGTTGGATCAAAACTTTATCAGTTTAAGGTCCCTTTGGCTGGATTTAGCGAGAAAAGAATTAAAACCATTACGATCTGTTTATAAAATGTTAGTGAAATCATACAAATTTGAAATCAACTTTCGGCCGAAATCAGGATGTGACGAGCGTTGCATCTGCTTGGAAGTAATTATAGCTCACATTTCATGCTTTCAAAATGCTTCAGACACGTGATTCAGCAGTAAGCAATTTATTCGGCCATGAGGTTAGAGCGGTGCACGAGATTGCCTTGTGACCGAGCTGGTAATCACTTTAACAATCACGTTCCGTAATCACATCGATACACCCACCCGATAGCTTGGCATTTCGTAGCCTACGTATAGCCGTACCCTCCCCCACGAGGTGAAACGGAAGGGAGCTCGAGGGAAGAATTTGTGACTGAATCTGTCAATGTTTCATCGTAATTCAAGAATATAACTATCAATTTTCGCACATAATCGTTGATCGTTGTTCGGTTGATATTTTAACTCAGTATTCAATTTCTTCATTTTTTTTCCACCATGTGCCAGGTGATTAGGTGCGATTACAGTAAATCCTGTGTAAATGTCTTCAAATAGCAGTCGAGAACACGACAGAATGCGAGTAGGCATCTGTGCGGCGATCAGGCTGGTGTGAATGACACAATTGGTACATTTCCGATTGGTGAATGATCGCAATCTTTCTCTCTCTAACTTTCCTTTGTTTTAAAAATCCAAAATGATAGCTGAAACCATCCCTCGCCAATACTACACATAGCCCGTAAGTTGCACATTGGCGACCCACTGACTCCTACTTCCCTCGTGTGCACGTGGGTGAAGAAACCTGTCGTATCCAGTCATGCGTGATTAATATGGGAAACAATTAAATCTCGCCCACTGAGACCAATGTCACGTATTGCCTGTCATCGAAATTTAAAGAGATTTGCATCGAAAAAAATAAAAGCACAGTATAATCTCGATTTGTTTAAAGGGAAGTTGGTTTCAGTCGTCGAAAGGTTCGAAAAGGAGGAGTTGAAATTTATGTTTAAGTTCGGTCGAACGAGAGATCTACGTGAGTCAGCGAGCGATAGAGGAAAACGGTATAACACAGCAATTCTTTACCGTGACGTAAACGAGTCTTGCTGATTTGGGAAGTTTTTTGTTCTTTTGCGGCTCTGCGTGGAGAAATGCCTCGCTCGATGCGCGAGGTTAGACTGTTTGGAAGCGTGGACACGTACATCATTCGTCCATGACAAAATGCATGTCACTTATTGTAAACGAGCTGATGCCTACAACAATATCTTCAGTGATTGTAAATAGTGATTTTATGCCTAAGACGACGTATTTACGTTTGAGCTGAACATGAAATATTAACGAAAATGGTGTGTGTTTCCTTGAGCTGAAGGAAGGCTTACGTCTAGTGATTTCTAGTAAGTGCACTGAGAACGTGATGAGCAAGCAGTTTTGTTACCGCGAGCAACAAATTCTCTCCATCTACTCTTAAGACAGCTGTGCAATTCATATGCTAAAGCTAAAATATTCAAGAAATCAAAGTAAATTATGGAAATAATGCACCGCGTAGCGCTTTCACTTCTCCATATGGTAACACGATTCACAGAGGCCTGTGTTATCGTGAATATTCGCGTACGTGCTTCTTGGAGTTTAACTTGGAATTCTTTTCCCGATTGGTGAAATGATCAACAAGGTATTTTCAGCGCAAAGACCATCATTGTGGAAGCTTTCCTAATTTTTGCTGATGTAATCAAATGTTTGGTGCAGATTTAAAAGCAATGGAGAAGTGATGAATCGTCGCCAAAATGACACTGTCAAACACAGGTTGGACAGCTTACAGTTAGAAAGATTCGTCCTCGCTCTCCGCCACTTTTCACACGAGCCGTGAAAACTATAGTTTGGGAGAAAATCAGTTGCCAACTCGGGCTCCGGAGGGCAGCTGTATCGATGAAGTAAACACTCGTGAATTGACACGCCTTTGTTTTAACAGCACTTAAAGGTATTACGTATTGTCTATTTTTATCACCTAACACGTAACCTGTACTGGACTTATTAAAAGTGGACGGAGGAGCAAGAATCCTAATATGCATGTAGCTTTCAATAGGACTCGCAGATCCGAACATTTATGGTTCAGATTTACAGAATTCAAACAATATATGTTGAAAGTCCCAAGTTGATCATAAATATACATGTTCAGGGAAAAATGATAAGGACTTCCGTTTGAACAATACAAGAGGGAAGAAGGTGCTCTGTCTGACGTTGTTGGTGCTGGGGCATACCCGACCGAGAGCTCAAACTGCTTGGTTTCCCTTTCCTTTCATTTTTCCCTTGGTTTTTGACGTGAAGGAAACGAGGAAAATGCAGTATTTGCTCAGCGTAACATTGGGAAAATTATCCCAGCGTCTGTTAAATTCTTGGCTAATGATGTGACAACTACTGAATCAGATAAAAGCAACTGGCTATGAGCAAGCTAATATTTTCTCTTCAATTGAGATTTTGTCGAATAGCGAGGAGTTCGATATTTTGATTATAATTACTTCAGAAATAAAGAACTACTTCAAGGATTTACGATGCAGACGTCCGGGAAACTAATTTCTATTATTTTCTCGCAAGATATATTAAAGTTCACAAGGTTACCAGGTGGACAATCACACATAGGTTGATGCTACTCTGGTTTAAAGATTTAATGAATGTAACACAAGAAGTTAAAATTTATAGACCCAACATTACGACACTCATGTCTGGTGCCTTCATCAGGGGTGAAGGATCAGGTGTGTCGTGAATTTTCGGTTACATTCATTAAATCTTTAAACCACACTAGCATCAAACCATGTCTAATTTCCATTTCTGCCCAAAGCTAAAAATAAACTTACCAGTAAGACAATCGACGTTTTCCGGCCAACGCCCAGACTGTCCCTCTGTGTCCCCCCCCCTTTTTTTTTCTTTCTTGTTCTGAAATATTCTTTTTCTTTAGCAAACAGGAAGGTCACCCACACCTTGGAACTACCTCAACTACGCCCTAAACAAACGGATTACGTGTAATTTAAAATAAAACTTATAAACTGGTGCGGCCCTAATTTCTGTGATGATCACAAGTTTTTCACTCTCGATACATGTGAGAAGCGGAAATAGTGAGTGGGGAGTAGGGATGGGGGAATGGGAAATGGGAAATGGGAAATGGAAAACGAGGAATGGGAAAATATAATGGGAAATTAATTTTTTCTTGTTTTTTTTTCTTTAGATTAACTGTCTAT
This sequence comes from Pocillopora verrucosa, assembly GCF_036669915.1. Classification (NCBI taxonomy): domain Eukaryota; kingdom Metazoa; phylum Cnidaria; class Anthozoa; order Scleractinia; family Pocilloporidae; genus Pocillopora; species Pocillopora verrucosa. Next base: position 6,990,032 of record NC_089320.1, on the reverse strand, counting down.
AGTGAGGAACAGATATTTTTCAACGATTTCCACTTTCTCTTTCAAAAACTGTCAAAAGCAAAATTCAAGGAACGAAATAAATTGATGATAAGGAAAGAAGTGATCTTTAAGGAACAGATAATGTCCGCGGCCAATTATAAGAGCATATTTTCGCGCAAATTAGAAGTTTGGGTGTTCCTTATCCTTCAAATATTTTGCAACGCGCGTGAAAAAATTGTGGCAGCACGGTCTTATTCTCAAGGCATCAATCATTTATAGAGTAAATATTTAAGATAAAAAAATGTCCCGACACGCTTTCTTTTGTCGTGATCCCTAGACTGTTTTGACAAAATTTCACGAAAATCAGCCAAATCTACATACCCTACAAATTCGCTCACAGTGGATTTATTCCTCCCAAAATGAAAAGCGAGATTTTAGCTCCCGAAGGTTCGTAAGCAACTCGCGCCACGCCGGGAGATTACCGCAAACCACTGGGACAACGGGAACCTCTAGCGTCAATGACAATGGATCAAGATTTCCTGTGAAAAGTACCGCATCGCAAAGTAACCCTCAACAATAATCTTTCTTTGCTTTTTATCAGTTGTGAGCAATTTTATTTTTTCTGCTATTTTTTTCATCTTGCAAGTGTAGTTTAAGCTTTTTGATGCATTTGCAACCTGGTACAAATATTCTACGTTCATTTTCTTGTTGGCGCTAATTCCAAATTGATTACAAAATAATCAAAGGGGTTTTTATCATTATCTCTAACTCATTAGCATCAAACGAAACGTCGCAAGCACACGTTTCTTGATGCTGATAGTATAAGCACTCGGCAGTGAAGAATTCTAGTCTGTATTCACCATCTTAGCTTGAATCCTCTGTTCCCTGAGTCTGAGAAGTTACTGCTGGAGCTGACCATACAATGGGTGGCGGCATATTGGGCAGTTACGTCTAAAAGCGAAAGAAATAATTAAAACCTTTCAGATATCTATTCGGTGTAATTCATTAGAGCGACTTTCGTCGAGATTCGAAAAACTAAAACCAAAGAATCAAAACCGCCAATCAGAAAAAGGACAATTTCATAAGGAGCCAACGAGGAATCAAAAGAAATCAAACAAACTTCTCCAAAGGTGGGAAAAAAAATGACCTAGTCTCGAATGGGTTCAGTTTTGCATCCGATTGGCTAAGAGGCTGACGTGAGATTTTTAGACCAGTCATAGAGCGAAGTGAAGAAGAGCCAATGCAATCCCTGTTACTATTGACACTCGATTGAAATTGCTCTAAGCCAAGAAGAATTCAAACTGACGCTAGGAAATTGCTTGAAGCACCGGAAAACATGTAACCAAGTCACAGTTGGTATTAGTTTTGCACTTAGATTGGTCGAGAGGCTGCCAAGGGTTTTCAAGAAAAACAACAGAGTGAAGTTAACAAAAGGAATTCCGGATTCGTCAATCAAGCATGATTTGCCTTCAGTTACTGTACCTCATTGCTTGTTATAACGTTGAGCCTTCTTCACCCATAGAACGTAGGTTGCATTCCCAGAGGAGAATAGCATTTCCATGGCACCAATTTCAGAAAACTTTTTTTGATGATGTATAATCATTGTTATATATCGTCAATATCACCCTTGTTCAAACTCACTATCGGGCATTCATATTCTTTTAAAGGTTACGAACAGTTGTTGTAGACTATTTAAGCATACTTACACGCCATTCTGTACCATTGCAATGGCACACTCCCTGTGAACCTTGTGTGAGCATGGCAGGATCTGACAACCGCTAAATGCGTCCTAAAATATCGAGCAAAATAGAAAGTGTCAATAACGCTCGTGCAGAAACACACACCGTGCAACTGTAAGGTGTCTCTTGCGGCTGTGAGGTCGCTCAGTATCGCTAAAATGTGCAAGATAACGGCTCCGTGTTTGAAGTAACTTAAAAGTATGAAATATGATTTCTAATTACCTCCAAGCAGATGCAACACTCGTCATGTCCTGAGTTCGGCCGACATTTGTGTTTTCCCTCCAGTCGCTTATCCAAGCAAACATTGCACACGTCGCAGTGAAATGATCTGTCCTTGTAAATGCTAAATGAAATAATAAGAGAAAAAAAAAGTTTACTCAAAATACATAATAGGCCCATGGCACCACTAACGTTATTCTAACTTGGATTCCCTCCTAAACTTTAAAGCTCGCAAAACAAAGAACTGATGTGCTTTTCTTTGCAAGAGCAAAACAAGCCTTTACGCTACGTATTATCGTCTGCTTTATTTTAATGTTACGTCTTTTTAATGATCTTTTTTTACTTACTCAAAATCTTGTAAGGTAATGCATAACTGTGAATAAATCCACTGCCAGAAGCACTCGTATCGAAATCAGCCTTACATGATAAGTGGAATCATCCACTCATTTTGATTGGTTCTTGTTTACGATTGAAGGACAGACGCATGGAGAGACGTCTGACTCACCATTAACGACATTTTACTAATTTTATAATAAAAAACAAATATATTTCACATTGCTGTGGGTCTTTATAGTTATAGATCACAGAAGAAGTCAACATGTGGTAAGAACATCAGTAATACACTCGGCCGCGCCTCATATGCCACTTTTTTCTATTGTTACCCAATTTTGACGTCATCTGTGATCTATTATTGAACAGACGAACAGTACCATGAAATCTACTCGATAATTTGACGAACTGAACTCTGCTTCGGCAGAGGAAATATGAAATGATATCAAAACAAGTTTTAGAGGACGTGCTGGTTACAAGTAAAAAGCGTTGTTGTATTCCCTTGAAACTATCTTAGTATTTTTCAAGAGGACGGTGCATTCTACAAACGATTAAAGGTCCACTTCATATTTTTTTTCCATCTGTAAGTGGCTAGAGTGTATTACAAACAAATATGAAAAACTTCAACAAACTTACAAACGTTTCTATAAGTCTCAGTACGTTTGAAATCGACTTAAAAACAACCTACCGGCAGATTTCACACTTCTCGCAGTGAAAGGGGTTCTTATCAACTCCTGTAAAATGCTTACACTTTGGGCAGAAATATTCGGATTTTTTTATTCCACAGCGTCTACAGGTGTGACTACCTTCATTTATCTGCAATGTAGAGAAGTCAGAAGTCATATTGTTTCAACTGAGTGACGAAAATAAACCAGCATGCGATATTGGTTTTTCATTATAGAACTGTATGATTGACCTAAAAGACTCACGCCACCTCACCCCGGCCAGTCAGATGCCAAACTATGACCAGTGGGTACCTGGGTACAACTGTTTCCCCGCGCTGATTGGCCTTCGTGTTTACAAGGAATTTGGTTTTTACCTCGCTCAAGCCGAAAGATTTATATTGATCTTGGTTTTCTGATAAATGTGAAGTTACATTTAACTCACTCCCATAGGATCTTAACGTGAGGTATTTAGGGATAAAATCTGATTTTAAGAGCTTTTTTTCTCTAAGCTTCTTCAGTACGACAAGATTCCAAGTATGCAAAAGATACTAACCTCTTCTTCGTGTCCACAATTTCCGCACTTGACATGCGTCGCACGATGTGCCTTCGTTACATTTACATTTAGGATCTTAGCGTGAGGTATTTAGGGATAAAATCTGATTTTAAGAGCTTTTTTTCTCTAAGCTTCTTCAGTACGACAAGATTCCAAGTATGCAAAAGATACTAACCTCTTCTTCGTGTCCACAATTTCCGCACTTGACATGCGTCGCATGATGTGCCTTCTTATCATCAGTAGGGCATGTCCCCGATAAATTGTGACAGCGGTGGCACGAATAAAACACTCCGCAACATGGAAACTTGACACTACATCTCCGCTGGTAATGTTCACACTGCCATTGTGGAGTCTCCTGAAGTGAAAGGCTCTCTTCTGTGGTTCTGTCTTCTCTCACTCTTGTTTCCGTTTCTCTTCGCTCTTCCAATTCTCTTTCAATTCTCTCTCTATTTTCTCGTTCCTCTCTCTCTCTCGTTTCTCTCTCTTCTCTTTCTCTCATTTCTCTCTCTTCCCTTTCCCTCCTTTCTCTCTCTTCTTGTTCTCTCCTTTCCGTCTCTTCTCTCTGTTTCCTTTCTCTCGCTTCTCTTTGCCTTTTTTCTCTTGTATCCTTACGTCTTTGTGCTGCCTCTCTCTGCTTTTTGGTCCTCTCTTCTCGCTCTTTAAGAACTCTATCGATTTCAGCCACTTGTTGTTCTAGAGAAACCAGTGAAGGGTCCCTGAGCGATACTGAAGCACAAGAACCCTCCTGTTGATAATTGAAAGGGCCATGGCTCCTCAAGCTTTCCTCTCGCCTCTCTGAATGAACCATTTCTGATGAAGTCAAACCACTATTATCTTGGGTATCTCCTTGGGAGGGCCTGTACCTGTTGAAGTCCCCTACGCGTTCTTGTCCATGACTGCTAAACACATCATAAGTAGAAGTAACTGGGACTACACTTCCTGAAGTCGTGCTTGAAGAGAACTGCCAAATGGTGGTAGGAAAATTTGGTGCGGTAACGGCTGGATATCTCACAGCGGGCGCCAATGGTCCGACCCCAAGTAAAGGTGATGCTGTCTGAGTCTCATTTCCTATAGAAAAGTCTTCCAAACTTGAAAGGCCTGTTTGATGTTTGTTACTTGGCAGGTTTTCATCCCAGTTAAACGAGTCAACGTCTCGGCTGAAGCCACTGGCGCCGGGGATCTGCCCCGTCATTGGTGTTAGAGGTTGGTAATTCACTGGCATTGGATCTCTATACCATGAACTCAACCCCCTGAAATATGCATTCTCTAGCATCAACCCGCTTCTTTCTGGAGCCGGCGAACGGTGAAGGTTCCAAAGTGAGGAGGAACTGCTATTACTGCTTATAGAGTGTTGAGTCGAATCGTTTGAATTCTTGTTGCTAGGTGGCATGTCATAAGTTTCTGCAAACGAGCTCTGTGGAAGACTCGGATCTGTTGAGTGCCGGGCGAGAAAGGTTTGATTAATACCAGTTGTCTCCAAGGATGGTATCTTCCCATCATGGTAGTTTGTTTCAAATGCGTTAAAAAACACTGGATTCTTCGCAAGAATCTTTGGTCTTGCTCCTTGACTTGTTGCTTCACTATCTCTTTTCCCTGAAAGCTCGCTATTATTTCCTACTTTATAGCTGCTAGGTTTTTGCAGGTCTTTAGTTTTCTTCTTGTCACTTCTGGTGTTGGAATTTTCACAAGAACTGTCATTATTGCTACTACTACTGGCCACGCTTCCATCATTGTTCTCAGCACTAGAGTTGCCTGTGTCTTCACCAATGCTGTACTGTGAGTTACATAGCAAGCTGGCGTTTAATTCTTCAGTTAGAGACTCATCGGTTTCATCTGACTCCACAAAAGTTTCGTCTTCTTTTGGGCATAGAGGGGCTTGAATGTTGCAACTCTCAGCACAAACACCATTGATGCTGGCAAAGTTTTCTTCATCATCGTAATTATTGCTACTTTCATGATTATTAAGATATTCAATTTCACAGTTTTCATCACAGTTCTCATCATTGTCATCGTCATTAACTACGTCACCGTCTTTGTTCTCACTGCTTTCTTCGTTGTTGCTAATGACATCATAATCATCAGTATTATCATCGTCACCACCACCACGATCGTCATCGACATTAGAACTGCTCGTGTAATTATTAGCTGCCTCATGTCCATGTTTGTCTTCGTTATCAGAGTTACTGTCTTGGCTAACGTTGTCTTGGTGATGTGCGTATCCGTTAAGATGAGAATGGACTCTCGTGCCGTCCTCCCCAGTACTGCAATGATCCAAGGGTAATTTCGAGCTCAGTCGGGGGCTAGACTGAATCGGTTCCTCGTGCACATGTTCCGTGTTGTTTTGCTGATCTCTAGTTTCCATAGTTCCTGTGGAAAGTTATAGCAGTGCAGCATTGTTAGGTTGAATTGAGACACAGATCCTATCGCTGAGAAAATATACAGGTGAGATACCAGGGGATACAGGTCAGAAACTAGGGAAACTAAGGACAGAGGGTTCGATGTACTGATGAAGGGTAAAGGGCAGATTTATCTAAGGTAAAATAACAGGGTCCTACTGATGCAAGTCCACACTCAAGAATGCTAAGAACAGGGCTTTGCAGATTGATTATACTGATAGAACTCTAGACAGTGTGGTTCCCTTCTTGCAAACTGGGAAAGCCGGTTTCAAGATGACATTTAGGCCGTCTCTGAATTAGATTTTCAACATATGTTGCGTAAGGTAAATGAAGGAATAATTACCATATCTACCTTGATTTCTTTGCTTTTGTCGCTCGTTGGAAAGTCGGTAATTTGCAACTCTGAGATTTCTTTCAGCAAGGTCACGTTCAAATAGAAGAAGGCCATATTCTCTTGTAGGCAAACGGCAGTAACTTTGTTCATCGATAAGTTTGTCTCCTAACCATGAACGCTCACCCGAAAGCGAGTTTCTGGGGAAAGTGTTTGAAAGTTTTTTCGGATCCAGTGGGCCAACAGCAGCCAAGTTTCTCTGAGTTGCTGCTGGTTTTCTTTGAATGGTTCTGTAGTTTGTCTCTGAATACCTTATGGAACGTCACTGCGTGAAGGAGAATAAATGATAAACTGAATGTGAAAAACAAGACAGAAACACATTGCACAAATGTGATTTAGTGCTCTAAAAGTTTCCAACGCTTTAATGTCCATTATGTCCCTGTCTTCGGTATAAAGACAAGTTCGACGACGCCAATCTGTATAGAGATGTATATATGATTAAGGTGGCCGTGACTTTCACCTTTTCTATGAGCGTTTATTTCTGAAAAAGGTACTCCGCCTTTATATGATCGGAAATTTGAACGTCTCGCAAAGCTTTCCAGATGAGGCTGTCACGTCTGTCACGCATCAGCCGCTGCACGACCTTTGTAAGCATGAGATTATAAACAGTTTACAATCTCTTGTTTGCAATATAGAATGGAAGCATTTTAATATTTTTGCAACCGATCTTTGAGACTCGCATTGAATTATCCAAAGTCTGGTTTGTTTGTTTTTGCATATTTCTCCAAGATTTATAACTCATTTAGGCTTAAGGTCACCTCTAACAATGGCGTCAAGTACATGTACACCGGCGAAACATAACTAACCGCGTACTCCGACTGTGTTTTTGCTGGAGATGAGTAGGCCACAAACTAGGAGTGGTCACTATAGAAGATGATTATACCAGAGGACAGACAATCTCTGAAAAAAATTATTAGGTGAAGAAACATTGTTTTCACGGTAGACTGTTTCAGTCAATCCTGTAGTTACTGATAAAACAACGCGGTTCAGTCTCTGCACATATGATATCGATGCTGTCAGGATTTAGAAGATTGTTAAAATCGTTATTTGTTTTTATAATAATGATAATTGGTAATCATAAGTTGAACTCAATTGACTTATAGAGACAAAAAAAAGGTGTTGTATCGTTGCGTGACTCAGTGCACGTGACTGTACCTTTAGGGATCTGTCTAATCTCGTAACCAGATCCTACCGTGTTACTAAAACGTGGAATCCTTACAACCGCTTGGTTGTGGAAGGTCTGGGTATTGGACTGAGACTGGTCATTATTTGTCTCCTGAGGGAGGGGGGGAGAGGGATGAAAGATTTTGCTGTGTCACGATTAAATTTACCTATATGACATTCTTATGATCCCCCCTTCCTTGGCAGTTGGTTTGCAGTAAATTTTTATGCCCCCCCTCTTTTGCTCGTTTGGCGACGACTGACCCCCCCCCCCCCTCCAGCCATATCCACCTAAGAAAATCAAAGATGGCAACAAACCAATCATAAATTTCTCAAATGTAAGGCATCCGTAAATCAAGTCCAGAAGTCCATTCCAGATTTAACAATTAATGAAAGCTGTGTCACGCGGAGAGGCACTGTTACACATACATGATAAATATTGCGAAATGATGAAATTATTGTGGTAAGTAAAAAAGAGCATAACTTGCGAAGGGGAACCAATTTATACAACTGTATACAACGATTATAAGTAATCAACACTGCGTTAAAAATTAAAGTTCCATGGTTTAAACCGAATCGAAGGATTAAAATTTACAGCGATCAACGAGTTTGCTCAACAATCGATTAGCAGTATAATATAATAAATCTATGAGCCACCTTCTCGATCGACATGACACCAATTTTTTCTTTTTCATGGAAGTCTGAGAAATTATAAATTAAGTGAAGTATTAAACATTTCAATACTTTAAAAAGTTCCTGAAGTTCTGGCTAACTCAAATAATATTGGCAAAAATTTCGAAAAATGTGGATCAAAATGGACCTATATGTAACACGACTTACTGATGCTCTTCCCTCGCGCTCCTGAGAACCAAAAGTAAGTTATGACGTTGATGACTCCGCAAGTCACTTAAATATGGTGGTTTAATTATTTGTAATCTCCGTTATTTTTGCCCATGAGGTATGACTTTGCACAAGAATACCCCGTGACTCTCAGCTGGCATGTGTCGATGAAATTTATTCATCACATGATAGTAACATTATTTTGGAAATTACGTTTAAAAGAGAGAGAATATAATACAGGTCTTAGAAGAATGGGTAAGTTTAAACTGGTTGTAAAAGCTTTTCATGATAACCCATATGTCGACATGTTCATTTTATGCCCTAAAGGGTCCGGACTATTCTAGAGGCCTACGGAGACTTCAGTGAACATTTGCAGGTGACAGGATACCATAAGAAACCTCTTAAATTTTGCAAGGTTTAACATGGATATGTAACCAATCGAACAACTATTTCAAATAGGCTTTTCCAACCGAATGCCAGTTCAAATCTAGGCAGTGCGGCGATTAGAGTCACGTGAATGATAGCACGGCACATTTGTGATCGGTGAACGCGAAATAGTGCGACACTTACCAGAGTTACTCTGCAGTTTGTCGACGTCTCCTCGATTTTCCAAAAATTTTTCTTCGAACAAATTTCGACGAAATTAAAAAATGATGTTATATTTTGGTTCTCTAAAAGATTGTAAAGCTACTTATCCACGCCACGTGGCTCTGTAAACGATTCCTGTAAACGTGTTTTCACAGTTGATCGGATTTTCCCACGTGTGCGTAATCCCATCGGGCGTTACGCCCGCTATCACGCCCACTGTCACTTCTGTCTTTGAAATTAATGTATTTGCATCGCGAAAAATAATGATTACAGCAGAAAACCGATTTTTCAAAAAGAAAATCGGTTTCACTCATCCTTAAGGCGAATTGATATGAATGCCAAAGTTCCATTGAAGAAGGGAAATCAGGTATGGCTCGAGTTAACAGAATATTTTCGAGGTGAGCCACGCGAATGATAGACCATTCGGGCCTGACTGTAATTTTCATAATGCACGCTACTCATTGTGAACGAAAGGATGCCTATCTTCCCCGGAAGAAACCGATCACTATATTTATTGTGCCGCCCGTTAAAGCTCTCACAGAAGACTAGGTGCACTATCTTTATGTTCTCGGGCCGAGAGGATTGTCCGCCTTCGACTTTCGGTCTCTTTGCGAAAGGTGCTTCGAGGCTATTAGATTAAGGCTAGTTGTTTCTTGCAGCGATTCTTTCGACTGAGAAAAGAGCCGCTCTTTCTACACGCTTGCAGTATTACTATCTCTTAAAGAAATCTGTAAAAACCTTGAGATTCTGCGGCAAATGATGCAACTTTTTTCAACGACCGTGGCACTGTTTACAAATGGAAGCAGAAACCACGTGGGACGTTGAAATCTAATTTCGTAAGCGCGATGCTAATCGAACATTGTCCTCTTCTCACTCTAAACCAAAAATCTCTCATAATCTTCTCCTATATCCTTAAAGCAAAGCTTATATTTAAACTCGGACGCTGTATTGAAAATTTACCCGATAATGGAAAATGAATTCTCTTCAATGTCGTTTATCTCAATAAGACTCCGATGACCTTCACGCCAACACGTGGCACTTCACCAAAAGATATTATCAAGAGACACTATTTGCATCAATTAGAGTGACGTCACGAAACACGCGGGGGAGGGTACGGCTACACGTAGGCTAGCTCTGACTTTGGTGGCATCGGGGCATTCCCGAGACCTAAAACTGCATGATTTCAGTTTTCCCCTTTTTTAAGTCAAGGAAATGAGGAGAAAAGGCAGCAATCGCTTAATTTAGGAATATTAAGCTGCTGTGAAATAAAAAGGGAAGTTGTGCCACGTGTGAATCAACGGAACCTGGGTATTGACTACTGAAGACGTAATTTCTATTAATGGTCGGTATATCTACTGAAAGAATGCAGACGTCGAGAAATGTGACCACGTGGTACTTTCCTTTTCCATTATCTTGGAATTTACGCGTGAAATCTAACTTGTATTAAGTAATTACGTCTTGAAAGGCCATGAGCAGATGAGGATGACATGAGAAAGTACATTAAAAGTTGTCTTTAACTTACTTCAAAGATCCTCTGTCAAAAGCAACGTGGTTTAACTAATTTTGTCGAACAGAACAGGAACCAGCGATAAAAGCGGAATCTGCTCAACTTCCTGTCGAATCGGATATGCTCGATATGCTTGTATTTCCTCGAATAAACGCCCATGCTGCAAATAGGTGCCCTCCCCCGAATTAGCTGGGCGTGATGTGAAACAAGCACCTGAGCCTCGAATAAACACCTCCCCCTCTCCTTCCTCACTTTCTAAAAAGTAGGGAAACAAGGAAAACTTTCATTGCAATGAATAAGAAAGTGATCTTCGCGGTAATGAACACCACTTGAGTAGCAGTGAAATTAAGGCCTGAAAAAAATTCAGGCCGATACGGGATTTGAACCCGTAACCTTTGCGATACCGGTGTAACACTCTACCAACTGAGCTAACGATCCGACTGGGGGCTAGTCATTATATTGGCTCCAAATAAACCCATGAAGTGATGAACAAATGACTGTAAATATATTGAAATCAGATATGTGAACTGCGGATGAAGAAATGGATATGAAAGTGATCTTCGCAGTAATGAACACTACTTAAGCAGTTGTGAAAATAAGGTCTGGGTTTATCTGGAATACTTATTGTTTGTTCCGGATTTTCTTAGTAGTTCGACATTCGCACTCGATACACATGTGAGTTCTCTCCTTGTGCGATTTCTGGGTGATGGTCACATTTCTTGCCGTGCAGCTACAAAATACGATAAATATCTCAAAACAATCCTCCGACGCATACTTTTAATAAAAACTTATCCTTTCATAAATATCTCAATAGGTGTGTGTAGTGTTTGTTCCTATTTGGATAAATACCTTAGCTATTATGTAATCTTTATTCTATTGGTTAGCACACCTTTGACCGCAGTAACGTGATTATGCTCAAATATCATTGTGTGTAACTAACTTCATGACATTCTAATAAAGCAGTTGTGTAGAGCACTTGGTCTGTGCACGCTTTACTCTATAGAAGTATATAACGAACCCTAATATACAAAAATGTGTTCCACACAACATGGAAGCTTTGAATAATTCTTTTTTCTTTTAAAAGAGAGCATTTTACTGTTTGAATTAGTGACTTATGCCGAAGAGAGGCGCTTTATTGTGGCAGCGAGCAAGTGAGATGCGGCAGGTTTTCTGTTTTGTATGTGAGACAAAAGTACCTTTTAGCGTCATTATACAACCTCGAGTTATTTTAGCGCTTAACAAATTGTGCTATACCAGTAGCTACATGCAGTCTTTGACTGTCTATATTTTTTAAGCCAAACTAAACTTAAAGTTCGTAAAAGGAAGACTTGTAGTCTAGTGTAATTGGTGTAGTTTGGAGTAGTTTGGTGGACATGCTAGTATCTTGTAGTTAGTCCAGTTTAGTGTAGCTTGGTGTAGTTTTCTGTGTTTTCTTGTAGATCTGCATAATTTAATGTAACAACTGAACCAAACCACACCTACTAGTTAAGCGTAGTTTGGTGAAGATTAGTGCACTTTAGTGTAATTTGGTGTATTAGGTGAAGTTTGGTGTAGCATGGATTATTTTGGGAATTTGTTTTGCAGTTTGTTGTTGTTTGGTAGGGTATATGTAGTTTTGCTGTAGTTTGGTGTGGATCGGGGCCTATTGGGGTAGTCTGGTGTATTTGGTGTAGTTTGATAAAGTTTGGTGCAATTTGATGTAATTTGATGAAGTCTAGTGTAAATTGGTGTCGTTTGGTGTAGTTTGGTGTTGTTTTCAAAAGTTTGGTGTAGTTTGGTCCACTGACTACACCAAGCTACATCTATATGTTTGTTTGTTGAATAAATAAATGACATATGTGAAAAATTTTATTAAAATTCCATACTAATTTGGGGACACAATTTGGTGTGGTATTGTGTAGTTTACTGTAGTGTGTTATAGTGCAGTGTAGTTTGGTGTCGTTTGGTACACCACACCACATCAAAATACACCAAACTAAACCAAACTTTAACTTAACCAAACTATAGCAAAATGCGAAACAATTAAATATATTATTAAGCTAGTATCCTAAACAACTCCCTATCCTTTTCCAGTTTCTTCAGATACTTCTCCCCTTAAAACTGCATGATACACACCAAGTTACCGCAAAAATGTTACTGAAGTACACCGGACCACACTAAACTGAAGCAAACTACACTAGATTACAAAAAACTATTCTAAACTAGAACATGAAATACATTTAACCACACCATATCACGCAAAAATACGATAAACTGCACTTTATTGTACCAAATATGTCAAACTAGTCAATCCTTCACTAAACTACATCAAAATACAACAAACTACACTAAACTAGTGCACTACCTACATTAAACTTCACCCAACTACACCAAACTACTCAAACCTATACCACACTACACCAAACTACGTACACACTTAACTAGCACACTAAACTTAATAAACTATACCCAACTGTACCAATTACACCAACTACATTAACTATACATCTTCTTCATCCAAAAACAAATAACTATGCCAAACGTCTTTCTAAGTACAGCAAACTAGGACAGGTACACCAAACTACATTCAACTACATTAACTATACCTCAAACTGTATCATTGAAAAAAAGTATTAAAAAAAAGTACATAAAACTACACCAAACTACAAGAAACCTACCAAACTATGGGAAACGTTACCAGACCACAGCAAGTACACCAACTATACCAAATAGTTCCTACTACACCAATCATATCAAAATACACCACACTAAACATCTCTGCACCATACTTCACTTAACTATACCAATCCATAACTCTATCAAACTACAACAACTACACCAGACTACAATGATTATAGCAAAGTGCAGCGAAATACAATAAATACACCAAAGTACACCAAGCAAACCACACCAAACTACACCAAACTAAACATCTCTGCCCCATACTACACTCAACTATACCAATCTATAACTCTACCAAACTACAAAAACTTCACCAAACTACAATGATTATAGCAAAGTGCAGCGAAATACAATATATACACCAAAGTACACCAAGCAAACCACACCAAACTGCAGCAAACTACACCAAACTACTCTAAACTAGACCAAACCGTAATGAACAACACCAAACTTTAATCAAATCAGTATTAGGGGGCACCGAATTAAGCGGTTACTCTGTATTAAGCGGCCTGTTTGTACTATCTTCACTTGTATTGAACGGTCACTTAATAAAACTAAGAATAATCGCTCAAGTGATATTTCTTACTTGTTTATCTGGCAAAATCAATGTTAGTTCATAGGAAGAACACAAAAAATATATCTTTCTGTGCTCCCCTCTTTTGTGCGTGACTCTCGCTTCGTACTCGCTTAGCGCTTGCCCCTGGTGGCCTGAAAAACGGGAAAAAATATGCCTGCTCTGCACGGTGGTACTTAGTGTTCAAATGTCCCCAAAGCATTGCAAATCATCGTACTTCTTGGGACTGTTAGGACAAATATTACAACATCACGCAAATCATTTGCTAGTTATGATCCAAAGCTCTAACTGTTTGATATTAGTACTCGGTAATTCTGCCCCATTGTTCAGTTTCTACACCACGCCACCATTTTATTGATGTCGTTTATCAACGAAGAGTCAATGCATACTACATCAAACTGCTCCAACAATTAACACCTCACAACAACAAATGACACTGAATGTCACGGTTCTGCTCGGCTCTTGAACTATTTTTAGGTCTATTTTCGTGACAGTAATTATAGATCCATTACCGTAATCGAATGATAACATCATTGCGAGTGAAATTTGAGAATAACTCAAATGAATTTTTCGGAGGCTAACCCAACGAGCATGGGCGAATTGGCATGCACCAGCTCTTTGGGACTAATTGACGTGTTCTCAAGCAAAGAGAATCGTGAAATTTTTGCACGTATCTTTATCATCAAGATCATCACGAGACGTAACTTACCGTAACTGCCAACGATACCATTATTGTGTATTCGACCAAGTCTTCTAAAATATCTCAGAGCACATAGTGTCAACCTGATTGAGTCGGTGAATGTGTCGGAGCGGTGGAACTATGTGTTGTAGCCTATTTCGAAGTCTTCCGGACGAAATGTGAGGCAAAATGCTTAAATAGTTGTGTATAACGTGAGAGCAAATTTATTTCCAGACCTGTCACGAATCAAGATGTTTTGTTTCTTGATATCTATCCCTTAATTAGCCTTGAGACTACTACGAGAACAAGCAAAAACTCTAAAAGCAGCCGAAGAAAGGAACCGTAAAGCACGTACTTTCGCGATTGTTGCCAGATCCTCGAGCAAGGTTATTTGTGCTTATCGGGTCTTACAGTGCAACAGTTTAGAGAAAAGAATTGAAGAGAGCCGAGCTATTCGTGAGCCCGATCATCAGAAATATTCGCTTGACATTTACCTTTGTCGCTTGTTGCTTTGCTTTATCGGTGTTGCATAGAGATAGGCCCTATTACAATAGCATGATTTTTGGTTTCACGCAGTTGTGTGGATGGTACGAAGCAGTATTGGACACGAATTAATAGATATCGCTGGTAACATTTCTTACCTCCAGTGGTGTGACATTTCGTCTGGATTTAGAAAGTCACTTCACCACAGGGAATCCCCTTTTCCAGCCTGATACGTTAGTTGCTAATGACTAATGTCCTCTTAAGAAAAGCCGCGAAAAGAGTCTCTCATAGTTCCAGAGCGATGCGTTGCGAAATAAAGACCTATATTTGACTACAGCTGAAAGTGATCTTTGAGAGTGTTTAGACGTGCTCACTGTCGCTAAACTAATGCCCTTCTTGCGCAATGAAAAAAAACGAAGAACAATACAGACGGCCTACGCAATTGCAGTATTTCACAATCACCTAAATAATCTTGGATAAAATTGCGATCATTTCTTAACTATCAAAATTTTCGGAGTGGTTTGCATTCTTGCTTGCCTTACTTTGGGGTGCTATCTAATAGGACAATGATATATAGCGACAAATATTTACGGTAAAAAAAATATATATGGCTATGATAAATATATGTATGGCATTGTTTCACATATTTGGGGCTAATCACATCGGGGGAAATGACTGATGATTTTTAAGGCATTTTTGCAACGTTCGATCCCATCGCTCTTTCATCATACTCGTTGGAACCTTCATACTGTAAACATTAATTTTCTGGAGTATTTTGAACGCCGATTAGATGATGGCGCGTATGTTATTAGGCCCTTCATATTGCAATACGAAGACCACAACACTAGTGAGGACTTCCTTCCGCTGCTTTACCTTTTGCATGAAAATATCAGTGGTGTAAATGGTCAGTTCCGAGATATGGCATGCTTCGGAAATGGAATTCTGGTGACTCGTGGAACAGTCACGAAGGCCTGCCAGGTAAAGATTTCAGATCACGTAGGAAGTAATTCGAGGACTGCATAATATTCATAGTGTTTGGAAAGAAGTTGCTAAGGAGGCTGGTGTGTCTCACCAAACAGTCTTGAGAAGGCGACACCAGTATTCAATAGTAGTAAATGATACAACTGGACCTAAAATTACGTATTCTGACATTCCAAATGGTCAGCTTGGTCCACGTCACTGGAGCACTGCGAAACAGGAGAATTTGTGTCCAAAGGTAGCGTATACGTGAAGCCATAAACACTGTTGACCCAGGTAGTCGCGCTTTAAGGCGATTTTGAAAAGTAATAAGACGCACATACAAAGTTCCATGCCCAAATGCACTTTAGTGAGAAAACATTTTTTTTAAATATATTTATTTACTGGGAGGTAGTATGGGACTGGTTCCCTAGGAATGTTGTAAAAGAATGCAAGTGGAAAGGGTGGGGTAAGCAATAATACTTTTTTTTTCACTTGCACCAACCTCTCTCCTGGTAAATATCTTCCCTGAGTTGGCAATTTCTGCTGGTAATAACCTACTTCATAGAGGGTACCTTAAACAAAAAAGAAAAAAACCAAAAACAAATTTACGTATCTGTGGTCTTTGTGTTTCTTTTTGAAGTTTATGCCTGAGTGAGCTCTTAGTAATTAGACAACTAAAGAGCTGATAACTTAAAAATCTTAAATGCACCAAAAGGCTAGTAACTATTTCACTGATTTAAGTGTGTTCACTCCATAAAAGCTTGGTAATTTGATCTGCTGCTTAAAACTACACTTCTTGTATTATTGAATGTTCGTTTTTATTCACTGTAGGCAAATTGACAGCCATTACAAATTGATAAGATGGCGTTTTGTGATTCGTGGTGGTATTGATGGGTAATTAGCAGACACATTGTTTACCTCCAATGCTAGAAAAACAACAAATCAGAAACTGTCACTAAACCTTTTTTTAGAGGCAGTTAACTCTTTTGGCTTGCCATCAAGGATTCGATTTAATTTTGGAATCGAAAATGTTGGAATAGCAGAATACATGTTGAATCACCCAGCACGAAGTCCAAATAGAGGCAGTATGCTAACAAGTCGAAGTGTACATAACCAGAAGATAGAATGTCTTTGGCTTGAAGTGAAGAAAAACATTGTCAACAAAATCGGTTTCTTGATCCTCTAAATGAATGTCACTTGTTTTCCCTTCATTATATTTACGTACCACGTTTAAACAGAGAATTGAATGAAATGTCAGGTAGCTGGAATAATCACCCAATAGATACCCAAGGGAACAGATCACCAAGGCATATGTGGCATTTTGGATTACATGCTTCAGCAAACTCTGACTATCTAGCTGTAGAAAGTGTTTTTGATGAACAACAGATGAATGAATTTGGAACTGGTGGTGGTCCCCCAGTTGACTACAACACTGATAATGATGTTCAAATACCAGAAGTGTCTCTTTAACTATCTGAACAGGAGCAATAACTACAGGGGTGCATCCCTGATCCCTTATTAGATGATGGCAACCATGATGTTAACCTCTGCATTGCTGCACTTGAATGTACTCAAGACTCAAGTTAATTGAACACATAAACATGTTGAAGAGAATATACACCTGGAGATTTAACACCTATTTCAAAAACTATATTATCAAAGCAAGACAACAGTGCCGTCAAACCAAATTTGAATTTTTCTAGTAATGTATCATAGGGCCACTTGCTGCCAGTATATATACAAGAAGGCTTAATTAATACTTACTGAGATGCATAAAATACTCAAACAACTATCACACAAAGAAAGAACTTGCTGTGACAATGTTTTCATGTTATGACTATTTTGAATGAGGTGTATAATATCATTCTGTTAAGACATCTCTAGAACAACTTTGGATATTTAGCCTACAAAAGTTTTGAATTCCATATTTGCAGATGTGTTTCAGTGCATTGCAAGTTAACTAAAGTTACAACATACCTACACCTAACTAAATGTTCAAACTCAAGTGCAAACATAGATTTTGTTATTCAGGCTCTAATAATGTGCTTTTTTCAACTTTGTAATAAGATAATTGTAACACAGAATTTACTCCCAAATACTGAAGAGTATTTTCAAACAATATATTGTTCAACTGTTTTGTTTAGTTACTACAAAGGTCAATGTGTTTTCAAGACTTTGACTAGATGACTTTCATGTATGATTAAGGTTGACAGATCAAATAGCTGGATTTTCCCTTTTTCTGTAACATACGTGCTGAAAGCTGTGTAATCTGATTTGAAAATCACAATTTGTACTTTTCTGTAAAATTTGTAAAACAGTGGAATTAAAAATTTCCAAATGCATTAAACTTTTAAAAGAATAATCTGAATATAAAAGAACATGACATTTCTAATATAATCCTTAACGATGGAAAACAATGGATTAAAAATTTCCCATATACTGCTCCACCACGTTGCAAGCTTGTGATCAATGCTCTTTTGAATTCCTCATGTGATTCATGAGCTACAGGGATAATGATATTGTTGCTGTGCCCACCTTGATTAGACTCAGGTAACCTGTTAGGGGTCATTTTCTAAGTTTCTGAAGAGCATCCACGTCCTTTGACTTAAGGGAATCCCCCCATGATCTAGAAGGCATATTTTGGACAATGGTGAATTATTATCTGTAACTAAAATGACAATGAAATAAACAAAAGTGAGGGCACTATTTATCATTATTTTGTGCTGAATTTGAAAAAAAAATGCTGAATTGATACTTTGAAGATGATTTGAATTGTCTGTGCTAGTAATGACATAATCCTGAAGAACAAAATGGAATCATAAGCAGTCAGCCCCACCCTTAAATCAAGCAGCATTGTCTAAATGATACCCAGAAATTAAAAGAAAAGGTTACTATTAGTTAAAAGCCAGTGTTCCAGCTCCTTATGTTCATTATAACAAAAATGAGAACAAAATAAAACTCACCATTTTATTAGGATTAAGCAGTTGATTAAATTGTTCCCATTTTTCTCTCTACTGTAAGGAGCTGAAACTCAGGGTTTTTTTCACAAATATCAACCTGCTCACTAACTGCAAAGGGCCTTTTAACTGATATTTAATATCCACATCGCATAAGCCTGTTAGCCTGATGATGCAATCAGGAACCAGGACTGTAATTGCGAATTAAATTTGTTTTTACACTATTATCCATTCTCAAGTACCTCGTTGACTACTTGGCAAAGCTGACCATTTGGAGTCAGAATACGTTTTTCTAGGTCCAGTGACTACCTAAGCGCGACTACCTGGGTCAACAGTGTTTATGGCTTCACGTATACGCTACCTTTGGACGCGAATTCTCCTGTTTCGCAGTGCTCCAGTGACGTGTGTTTCTCCAGCATTTGGCATTATTTGAAGTACCTCGTTGACTACTTGGCAAAGCTGACCATTTGGAATGTCAGAATACGTAATTTTAGGTCCAGTTGTATCATTTACTACTATTGAATACTGGTGTCGCCTTCTCAAGACTGTTTCGTAAGACATACCTGCCTCCTTAGCTACTTCTTTCCAAACACCATGAATATCATGCAGTCATCGAATTACTTCCTAAGTGATCTGAAATCTTTACCTGACAGGCTTTTGTGACTGTTCCAAGGGACACGAGAATTCCATTTCCGAAGCATAGTCTCCATGCATAAAACAAATATCTTGGAACTGACCATTTACACCACTGATACTTTCATGCAAAAGGTAAAGCAGCTGAAGGAAGTCCTCACTATTGTTGTGGTCTTCGCATTGCAATATAAAGGACCTAATAACATACGTGCGATCATCTAATCGGCGTTCAAAATACTCCAGAAAATCAATGTTTTCAGTATGAAGGTTTCGACGAGTGTGATGAAAGAGCGAGGGGATCGAACGTTGCAAAAATTCCTCAAAATTGTCAATCATTTCCCCTGCCATCTTATCGACTTAACATGATTAGTATTAGCGCTGAACGAATTGATAGCGGGCACAATAGCCGTATGTATTTGTAGCCTTTCGCCGAGCATAATGCTCTCGATAGCTAGTTCTCCCGACATTTAATAGGGTAAAATACTTGGTGGAGGTTTTAGTCGTCACGTAAAAAAAAAAAAAAAATTGGTCACTTCTTTAAAAACGTTCACGTGGTCGGGCATTTGTTTATCACCATTGTTCACGTGACTATTAATGTCTTACATAGCGTGACATGACACAGACGCTGCTTTTGATGAAAGCGGTTTTTACCCTTTCTTTCATTCTCCACGTTTTTCCAGAAATGCAAGGGGTTTTACCCTAAATAAAAGTCGAACACTCATTAAATTGTTGTTGCTGTCATCGCTTGAAAAAATTTGAAAAAAATGGTCCACATGCCTTTGACAAGATAACAATCTATTTTGAACTCAGGATTTATAATAATTGTTTAATTTAGCAAATTGCCCTAAATTTAGCCCTCATACTCCCACAATACCCTAAAAAAATCAGTGCAAGGAATTTTCTCAATTAATCTCCCGTGGTGGCCTCCGAAGTAACGCGTATCAATAAAATTTTGATTAGCAAACAGTTGTCAGAAAAATTGCAAGGCAAGCAATAAGACTATCGAAAAGTCCCCGCCCGCTTTTGATGACGTTTTGAACTGTTGTGCATCAGTTGGCATACGATAAATTCAAACTGGCCTGAACAATTTTTGCCAGATGGCACATTTCATAATTGTACGGTCTGTGACGTTTGTGCTTCAAATAGCGCATTTTCGCGAAGGACAGCCGCCTCGAAGGTCTAAGGTATCCGATATCGTAGTTTGACCAGTCATCGAGAGCACGTGAAAACTTCCCGTGGCATAACACAGTTGTTTGATGCAGTTTTTTTTCCATAGCCGGAACTTCATATTTTAGGGCCCAAGAACTGATTTAGAACAAATCGAGCAAGTTTTTTTAGGATTACGGAATTTGGGTGTGCAATAACGGAATTACGCATTTGGGTGTGGACTTCCTCAGCACTTAAATGTAACATTTTTGTACCCTTAGTAGTTCAGATAGCAGAGGTTTGCAGTGTTGAATTGTGAAGAAAAATGTCAGATTGAGCGAAATTATACAGTGTAGGATTGATGAACCAGCTTGAACAGAACTCCTTTTAAACGCAAGTGGGAAATTTTGCAAAACTCGAAGTCTCTCATCATCGGTCAGAGAATCACTTTATACCTTCCAATGGTACGCTTTATATAATGAGTCCTATTTTTTAATTACAGAGGTGAGTACCTAAATTAGTATCAAACTACTTGTTTGGAAAAAGAACTTCTTGTTTTTGAAAAAAGTGACCTCTAAGCAACAAAGAGATAACTTGGCTAAAGCAGGGCTCGGAATAAGTTTCCGTCTCCAAATTGAGATGCGTGATTATACAATCGTTAGATTGATACTTGCCATACGCTGAATTACATTTAGGTGTCAGATATATGATAATGTCTGTATTAAAATACATAAAAGTATAGAGTATATAAGAGTATATACAAAATACAAATAAAATAATATTCCATTAGACTGAAGTATCACAATTAAAACTTAAAAAGCTAGAAATAATCTATACGCTCAGTAAAAAAAAAGCTAGTAATAATCTATACGCTCAGCTCAGGATAAAACTGTTGTTGCTTACGTTCAGTGTTGCAAGGGGTTGAACAAACTTCCGTGAATTTCTGAGGGCATGTTCCTAGCTGAGAGGAGCCTACGAATATGGGCGTAATATGGGTGGCCGTCAAATGGTACAGTGTACACACATACGGTGTAGCGTTGCGTGAAATGGCTTAGCGCAATATCGAATAGCACAGCGCGCATACCAAACGGTGTAGCGTTGCTTGAAATGGCTCAGGATAATGTCGAATAGCACAGCGTACGTACAAACGGTGTAGCGTTGCGCGAAATGGCTCAGCGTAATGTCGATTGGTACAGCGTACACACAAAAGGTGTAGCAATACGTCGAATAGCTTTGCAGAACATCAGACGCTCTAGCTCAACATTAAATTGCTTAGCATTACATGAAATAGTTCGATGTTGTGGCGAATCATCGAGCTTGCTCGTGGCGTGACGTGAAGGCTATCTCGCCGAAACCACCAAAAATACAAACCGCAAATGGAACAGCGATCTACTGGGGGTATGACGTCTTCGAATGTATCAAAGTGATATCGGAATGCTTTAATTGCAAACACTATTTTTGGCGCACCAATTAATGCATTTCGATATCACTTCGATTGAAAAGGATGTCAGTTTTCTTACCATGGCGTCCAACTCTGCACACAAAGGCAAACACAAAATCCAACTTCTCACTTACTCCTGTAATGTTCAAAGAGCCGTTGAAGTTAAACTCTCATTGAAAAGAAAGCGTGAGTCAGAAAAGAGAAGAGAGCTCGACAAGCGACATTTAATGCACGTCATAATACTACTTAATACTATAAACATTCAGGCTAACCTAAGTGTGCAAACTGTGGTAAAACCGGGAGGCCGGAAAACCGTGGTAGAATTAAGTCTTGTTGCTATTTCAGTTAACGCTTTCATGCACGACTACGAATAAATGTGATACCAGCAGGGAAAAAAGAGGACAAACCTACCGAAAAGTTACGAATTGGCTCTGCTTTACGGCAAGGCGAAGTGAGGACTCTTCAACATAACGACCACACCATGTGGTGGTTCCGCGCCAATCTTTACATTCGATGACGTCATGCCCCCCAGTAGACCGCTGTTCCATTTGCGGTTTCTATTTTTGGTGGTTTCGGCGAGATAGCCTTCACTTCACCTCACACCACGAGCAAGCTCGATGATTCAGCACAACATCAAAATACTTCATGTAATGCTAAGCAATTTAATGTTGAACTAGAGCGTCTGATGTTCTGCAAAGCTATTCGACGTAACGCTACACCGTTCGACATTACGCAGGGGCCATTTCACGCAACGCTACACTGTTTGTATGTACGCTGTACCAATCGACATAACGCGGGGCCATTTCACGCAACGCTACACTGTTTGTATGTACGCTGTACCATTCTACATTACTCTGAGCTATCAGTTCGCGCAACGCTACACCGTTTGGTATGCGCGCTGTGCTATTCGATGTTGCGCTAAGCCATTTCACGCAACGCTACACCGTATGTGTGTACACTGTACCATTTGACATTACGCTGAGCCAATTGACGCAACGCTACACCGTTTGTGTACTGTATTGCAAATGAGTGCTAAGCTATTCGCAATTGAGCTAGTCCATTTCACAATTTCATGTTCCAACTCGACATAGGCAACTAGACCGTTTATCCTTTGGCTAAACTATTCATGTTTAGGGTGTTCTGTTTCATGAAGGAAAACTAAACCGTCTATAATTTGGCCATGCCATTCCTTTATTAGCTATGCTATCCTGCAGCCGATCCTTAGACTAGCTTTGTATTTGCTGATCTATTTGACATCCTTGTATTTTTGGTGACGACGGCCGCCCATATACGAAGCCTATGCTGCGAGTCAGCAGTAACCTCGTGAAGCATTTTGAGTTAATGGCCTTGAGGAAAACCTACAGAAGTTAATTGAGCACGGTTTAATCTTGACTGTAAAAATTCGCTCGTAGATATTTATGCAAAAACTATACGGTTGTTCATTATGCAAAAATATCTCGTGATTCGACTAACTTATCAGATTAAACCACCTAACCTCATGGAGGTTCGAAAGAGTTGAACAACTTAATTGAGTTTGTGAGGTTCACACCGTTTTTCATATCCTAAGGATGATGGCGATCAGATGATGTAGAGCTAAGGCTGAGTCACAAGAGGCGAAATAGGAAGGTTTGTTGTGGTTTTATCCAATAGCTGTGAATGATTTACCGATAGGTATACTTCTATAGTTTATACATATACCAGACAAAGTGTTTTGAGACTCATTTCAATGCCATAGGCACCGCAAATGGCTATGGAAATGAGACAGGAACACAAACTACGACATAACGAGCCAAAGTTTCCCATTTTAGTTACAAACAAGGGAAACTAAGGGTGAAAAGAGAAACAGTCGCGTAAAGAGAACGTTAAACGGACAATTGGAGGAAAACTGATTTTTGTGAATCTCAACAATCGCCATGGTGAGAATCACTTAAAATGTAAATGATAGCCTAGGATGATATCAAAGTGATACTTTGATGAATGGAACCCCGGGGTTTCCTATCGATTTATGTGGTCAGCATTTCCACCGGTCTTCCTCAAAACTGCTTATCAGCGATTTTCTTAAACCAGTTTTAGCACATTGTTTATTTTTGTATTTTGCTAATCAGGGAAAATATTACAGCGCTAAAACAGAACTACAAGGAAATACTCTCCTATGTTATAGCATTCGGGCTGCCATTGGTCGATATGAATTACGAGCTGACTTATTACCTCACGAACAAGCGATAAATTGCTAAAGTCATCAACTGTCAATGATCGATACTGCACAAAAATATTACGGTTTTCGTTTCGCTCGTACACTGGTATAGGCGGTCCGGTCGACGGAACCTTAAAGCAAACAACAATCAGGAAAGAGGTAGGAAACAAAACAGTAAAAAAAATGTTTTTTTTTTCGGTCTGCTCTATTAAAGATCGATAGTTCTTGAACTGCCTTGACTATATCACGCCCTACACAAGACAATTGTGGTAAAATTGATTAGGACAATTGATATTATTCTCCTTTAAACCGAACAATAAGAATTTGTAATAGATCCCCTAATGGACACAACTGCTGTTTGTGAACCATCGCATCTGAGAACAACCTGCATGGCGCTCCTACCGCAAAGTGAATCATCACGCGAAAGGAAATTCTTTTATCAAATATTCAGGTAAAGGGACAGCGTCTAGGCTTTAAGCGCATGAAAAATTTACCAATGAATTTTTACTGTTAAACCACGGCTCAGATCATTTTTTGAGAGAATCTTTCGAAACTGTGGTTAAAAGTGGCACCTTCCTCATCCTCGTCGACAGGCGGCGCGGATGCTTTAATCTTCACTGGCAGCGGAAACTAGGCGGCCCTTCGAAACTGAATGGTAACCACAACTTTATTTTACTAAACAAAAGCAATTCAGGGTCGTTATCCGCTCTGAGTAAAATTTCATCGGCGGGTTCTAACATTTCAGTGCTCAAGATCCTTCAGCGGTACCCTCCGTCTGTATATATCGAAACCAATCTTTGATCCTCAATGTAAAGGCCTTTCCATAGCAAGTGCAAGCTCAAATAGTCAAAATATGGTGGAGATAGTAATCACCATCACCTGGACAAGAGTCAAGGTTTTGTAAACTTTGTCCTGTTTACTAGGGATAGAACTCTAACGAACAAGACTCAATTAAACTGTTTTATTCCGCTCTCGTATTCGCTTATTTACATCGGGTGTGTAAAAAGCTACTCTGCAAAATTTGTAAGAAATCACTCTCTTATACGATATTTTCTACATTATGATTGGTTGTTGCCGAGTACTGATTTAAAAAGGTCATTCAAGGTTGCGTTGATTATGTAAACCATTCAATGTCCATAATGTTCGCACTCATCATCTGACATGTGTCACGCACGAATCAAAGTCTCCGACAAAGGTTAATCCAAACTTTTGCGGGTTACCTTTTGCCGAAATATTTTTTTGTTTGTTTTTTCCTTTGAAAAAGTACATACAATACAATACAAGTACATACATTCTTATATAAAAAACATAAAGATAGCGATATATTTTTGTTAAATTCAGTTTGAAGTGCTGATGTCTTTCACGAAGTCACTGGGGTAACCGAATTTTTGTTAATAGATTCTGGAAAAATAGACAGGCCATATTTTACTTTCGATATTGTATGTTATTTGAAACTATTGAATATATGTGTCTGAAATACTTATTTTAATTGATCATACCTTTATCTCGAAGGAGGCGCGCTGTTGAACAAAGTAACATTTAACCTATTTCAGTACTACATGGCAATTTCTATGTCCGTATACATATTTACCCTGGCATAACAAAAACTATAGGCACGTACTAACCCATTCATCTGCACGAAATTGTGCTTCATTCTCGAGCCGGTCTGGTTGGCCACCTTTAGATGCCTTCCGGCGAAGTCTCCTTCAAACAGTACACAGCTTGCGCGTCCCTTATGAGCTGTCACCACTGTTGGCCACAATGACTCTAAATTGAACTTCTTTAGACGATTCCCCAGTTTTCAACCGTATTTCAAATGATAGCTGCCCGGTAGAAAAAAGAATTCAGATTAATTGTGAAATATCTAGTACAGAAACTGAAACAAAACACCACAGGCCGCCCAGGCTCACGTCTCGAGAAAAAGCCAAGATTAATTCATGAACGCGTCACGCGTTGTGTGACTCGGTGTTAAGTTACGAGAGGAACCGTTGAAAATTTAAACACGTTATAAGGAATAGTATGGCGAACGAAATATGGTCGATTTACAACGATAAATATTGCTAAATATGAACATTTGACATGTAAAATCAATGAAACTTACTCATATCCTGTGTGTCAGTTGTAGTTTCGTCTTTTGACATGAATAACAGTGATGGTAAAGCAAGCTTAAAACGGCAGAAATTGCCAGAAACTACGACGGACACAAAGGATGTGAGTAACTTTCATAGTTTCATAGGTTTTACAGACACAAGTCTACGGCGCTCATGTGCTGTTTCTTAAGCACTCGTGTTCAGGTACGCATTACCGCGGTTAGAGTTTAAAAACGAGCCGGGGAGTTAAGTTGGAAAAAGAATCATGCTTATTGTTAAAACAAGATTCGAGCACTCGCTCGTGAGTTCGTAAGCACTAAAACATGGAGCGACCTAAAACCACCTAAAACCACCTACAACCACCTACTGCCATCTACAACCACCTCAGAAATTTCAACCACCACCTCAAAAACATCTACAGCCACTCGCAAACCATCTAAAACCATCTAAAACATGGAATAAATGTCTATAATAAGGCGGGACGACAACATGTCACGTACATGAAATGCGAGAATCGAACGAAACCTCCACCTCCCCCTGAAATCTTACTCTCCCTGGTCCCATGTATAATCAACCATCGCACTAAATGAAATACGAGAGCATGCTAATTATATTTCATATTCTCTCAGTATAAAAAGACTTAAAGAATTACTGTATTCAGAAAACTAAAAATGTCCAGATCCATCAATGATTCCTTTGCCGGCGGAAGTCAAAGAATGTTTACAAAAGTCAATTCGATTGACAAGCTACATACTGATTTAGGTAATTGATCTGTTGTATAAGCGTCTCATCTTACATGCTAACAAGGAGATTTGCTGTTCATTTAAATCGTTTGCTGGTGGGACTTTTGGGTATAGTTATCGAGAAGACCGACGTTGCATATCTCAGGTCGTTCCCTTGCGTAGGTGTAAAAAAGACATTTCAAGTTACTTGCGGAGATCCAGAAACTGAAGTTGATCTTATTTTGTCGCGAGCCGGTGTCCTAGCGTATTTGGACCCTCCAGTACAAATCCGCTAGCGGATTTGGACCCCCAACAAAACTCAGTGAAAACATCATCCTTAACGTTCTAGTAAAAATGGATGATACTTTACGTTCCAGAGCGTACTAAAGTATGTTTTCAATTCAAAACATGCGTATCGTTAATACATACGAACTGGCATCCCGTCGGATGTTTCTTTTGACCAAGGGAAAATGGGCAAGAATTATGTTTAATGTCTGGAGAGAGGTCGCTTTTGAAGGTGAGAGAACTACATTTTCAGCGTCAAAAACACGTCAAATGACTACATGTTTCATGATGTTTGCTTGCAAACGACGCCATCTTGGAATTGAGTGTGCACGGTCGTTGTCACGTGACTTCAATAAACTTAAACAATAACCTATCTCTTTGAAGATTGCCGGGCTTCATAACCAGTCCCCTCGATTAACTATGTTCAAATGCAGTAGTTTGTTCACATCTAATTCTTGCGTATACTGTTCGACTCGCTATAATGAATTTTTTTACCTTTATTGAGGAAACGTTGTGTTGTGATTGAAAGAATATCGACAAAAAAGCTTGCAAATAGAATTAGTTACCAAACATGATACAAAGGATGCTTAAGAGGAAAGTTTGGTAGGGGGGTCCAAATCTGCGAAGGGGGTCCATATCCGCTAGCGGATTTGGATCGGGGGGGTCCAATTCCGCTGTGACACCGGCATCTTCGAGACGCCAAAAGGTATCGATGATTTTACAATTTGCCCCACTCATAGATAAAATCTCCGTACCGGTGTTGGGTGGATTCGTGGTTCCATTAGTAGATGTAGAGGATGTAGAGTGCTTAAAGAAGTGTAAGGTCATGGTAAAGGTAGGGTTGAGTCGATTCCAAAAGCCTATTGGGGAATTGGCAAGCGTGTGCCACAGATAGTACGCAAGACGTCTGGAGAATTCATATAACCTGGCTACTTACCACCTTGTGCAAAATTACGCGTCCCGTCAGACTTAGGCCTCAATTGGGAATTGGTCAATAGGCTACCAAAAATCGAGACAGAGGCGGAGCTTTCTATACTAATGTGTGAGCACTTTGTAGGCTTCCTGCCGTCTGGCGGGACGCGTAATTAAGCACACAGTTGTAAGGGGCCCTTCCGCAGTTGCTACGAGACGCTAACAGAACTTTTTTCTCTTCACCGAAAATCACATCAAAATTTGTCCTTGCTAAATTTCAAGTGTGCTGCACGTATCAGCAACCCCCGGGGAACCCCTTTACATAAGAGGGCGAGGATGCGCGCCGGGAATTTCGAAAACGAACCCTATAAAATTATAAAAAGTACTTGACTCTTCTCCGTGTGGGAGTGGCAACAACTGATATCTACCCCTATAAAGTACCAATTTAAACACAAAGAAATTGAAAAATCCCAAAAATAAGAACTCCTTTATCGATGTACTCCAGAGGCTCAAGTCAGTTCATTAAAATCGTCCTAGTAATGCTTATTTCAGGTATTTTATTCAGCGGAAAACACCCTATGAGGTACCAGCTAGGTCTCTTGTAGTCCATTAAAGTTTAAGACACCGTAAAAGGTACGATTTTGACTCCCATTTCCGATCGCCTTCTCACGATGCTTGCGTGTCATCCTTTGTTTTCAAGTTGTCCGACCAGGTATGACTGAAAATGGCACCTCGCTTTGATAGGAATCCTTTTGTTGTTGCTTCTTACTTCCTAGAATTATCACTTGAAATTCGCTCGATAATGTAAAAAAACAACAACAACAACGCGAGTAATACATATATATCCAAATTCTTTCATCACATAAAAAGTTGTAGGACCTGATAGCATCTTAGGGACGGACCAGAACACTATAAATTTCAATAGCGTTGAAGCAACAACCCGCTTTGAACTGCTACGCTGCCACTCAAACAACGATTAGTGACCACAAAAGTAACATATTGTAATATTGTTAATTTAACATAAACAAAAATCTTCATACAGGGTAAATATTCATTTGTGTTGGTATCAATTATTGCGTGACTAGCTTCTGACATAAATGGGATAGGAGAAAACATTACGTAAAACCTGGGCTCCCGGCAAAAAGTAATACCCAAGCGTAATATAATAACCGAAACAGCTTATCGGTCTTATAAAATCATAAATAAACAAGGTAAGAGTGTTATGCTAGATTTTTTCAGAAATTGTAGTGATTTATGCCTCGATATGCCAATAAACGGTGGCGACAAGTAGGCACACCATGTACATTTCATAGTCGCTAGCAAGTAAATTTTGCGGGACTTTAAGTTCGCCTCACGATAGAACCACACAAATACACAACGAAACTTTTACAGTAACTTTATAACCATCTTTTTGTATTTTAAAAGCTAGAAGCTCAGTATATTCTGTCATATCGGCCATTGTTAAACCTGTCTTTCGGACAAAAATATTCACCAAAAAATAAATATTTCTTTGCCAGCTTCAATAATGACAGAGGATTAAGTTTAGATGATAAAACAAAGGAGTATGCCGACAGAAATACCGGAGGTCTAGTAAATATGTTACATGAGGTTAACAACTCGGGTATTATTCAGGGTGAAAATTTGCATATTTGAGCGGTCGAACGATAAAAATCATTTCTCAGAAACTAAAATTTATTTTCACAAAAAAACTACACCACAGTTATTAGGACATATTGGGCTACTAAATATGAGAGTAAGAGAGAAAATGAAATGGGGCAACTTGCCGCTGTTTGTCTGATGCACGTTAACATTAGCTGTTAAAAGAAACATATTCAGTGAAAAATCTCAAACGGTCTTGAATGATTCGACGCTGTTTTTCTTCTACAAGTTGTTTTTGGATGAAATTACAGGTCTATGTCTCCAATGAGTAATGGTCTTTTTTCGTGTTTGCTTGCATAAAGACCAAAGGAGACCCTTAAGCCAACAGCTCACAATTTGGAATCCCGTTCCTTCTCGTTCTTAGGCACTATAAGAGCGCTTCTAACTGAGACGAAGTTGAGGGTACAAAGTTGTTTTGTAGCGCAAAAAAAGAAAATTAAACAGAGATAAAGCACCTTAATCCTACAGTTGGACCTCTAGATCAAAACTAGAAAAATTCTTGCATAATGTTCGTACGTAATATTTGTCTTTACTGTCCTAAGAGGAAAGGGCTACGATACGTTTATGACATACATGAATTCTAAGTACCGACATTTATTTTGGGAGTTAAACATGGAACAAATTAAATGAGAATCAACGAAATAATAACTGATACAACTTTGAGACACT
This sequence comes from Pocillopora verrucosa, assembly GCF_036669915.1. NCBI lineage: Eukaryota > Metazoa > Cnidaria > Anthozoa > Scleractinia > Pocilloporidae > Pocillopora > Pocillopora verrucosa. The sequence continues at coordinate 6,959,599 of NC_089320.1, read as the reverse complement.
GAGGGAGCTTAGAACTTAATTGCAGAGAACACCTGTGGTTCTGTGACATTTAACGAGTAGACTCCATGTTTCAGCACGTCTGATCAGTAATTAATAGGGTGAGTTTCTAAAGAAACTGAGGTGCTGCGTCGGTGGGAGAGTATAACAGGGTAGTTTAGTGTTATCAGCTGAGTAGATAACGTAAATTGGCCACTGTAAAGAGTTTGAAAGTTGACATTTCGAGTGTTAGTCGTTCGTCAGAGCGAAATGACGAAAGACGAAGGGCTAACTCGAGAAACGTCAGCTTTCAAACTCTTGACAGTGGCCAATTGATGTTATCAGCTCAGTTGTTAACACTGTTACGACGAAATCCTCGAGCAAGTATGTTACACTATTAAATTTCGGGGGAGGGGGGGACTAGCTTTTGAGCACACTACGCCGGCGAATGCACCAAGACTCTCGAACTGTCTTTGTCTGCTTTCTTTAATTAATCGGTTCTCCAGTACACAATTCCACTCACATCCAAGCTTAGTTCATTCTGTGTAACTCTGGTTAATATCTTAGGCTCCCACTCTTTGATTCTCAGCGGATTACTTCTTCTTAACTGCGGAATTCTGACTCTACTCTACTGCACACTGTCTACCATGTCTACATTCTTCTAGTCTTCTCTTCTCATTCTTCTCTTTACTCTCTCTACTCTCTTTCCTCTCTTCCTTCCACTCTCTTCTCTCCACTCTGTTCTAAGTAAACACTGACAGATACGTGTGGGCATGCCAGCTGCCTGACCTTGGGAGACCAAATATTTGTTGTTAAAACGCTATACCAAACAATTTCACGAGACTTTCGAACAACAAAGTACGTAATCGTAATGCTTCCGATCAACTGAGTCAACTTCCGACTGCGTTAGTCAAAACAAGAACTTTCGCGTGGGTCCAAAACAAGGTCAATAAACAAGCTAGGCATTTCCACTTGAGGAAGTTAGAGAAGATTGTCACATCACCACAGCTCAATCTAAATAACTCCGGAATTCGTATTCATACATTCATACAAACTTTCGAATATAAACGAAAAAGGGGATCATACTGAACTGATTAACTAACTGACTTACTTATTACAAAATAACTAAATCTGTAGTTCTTGATTAGTAATTAGATCACCGATGACGTCAACTTGTTGGGAGCCTTCCTGATTAGTTCATAGTCACTGAACCCCGGGCATTGAACTTCAGTCACGTTCAAATAAGATCTGGTATTTGAAATTTGTTCAGTAGTTTTGTGGTTAGCAATCCCCGCCAGTAAGGGAGAAGTTTTCACGGCCACAATCTTTTGGAACAATTGAGCGATAACATACTGATAAGAGAGGTGAACTTAACGCCGTGCTGCTCAATAATCAGCTTCTACGTCAATAAGTGACCTGTTGATCTTAATATCTTAGTTGTGTATGTAGTCACGGTGAGTGGTCAAAATGTTTAAGCTAATAACCTAAGTCATTAAGTCTAGGAACAGAAACCTTAAGGAATTCATACAATGTTTAATGGCAAACATACAATCATATGCAGTAAATATTACCCAGGAGGGCTTTAAATTTTTCGAATATGGCTTTAAACATATTTCCTACTTAATTCCTAAAGCATGTACGTCGGCCTTAATTAAACTGTGATGAGTAAGCGATGTATTTCAGTTGAACGATTAAAAAAGTTTGCATCAGGTGTTTGTCTATAATCCCGAGGTATACGACAGAAACTATTAGCAAATATGGGACGCGCTTGACGGTAATCGTAAGAGAAAGGCTACATTAAGAGTGAATGACTAACCGACTACATTGCGGAAATTGGATTGACTTATTCTCCTCTCCGATCACGTTTTCTGTTCAAAATTCTGCTCTTTAGAGCTGACATCTCCAAAGAGTTATATTATTTATTTGTAATACAAGCGGCTGTAAGAATTTTTACAACAGTAATGCTTCACTTTCAATGCTCTGCGAGTTCTATCAAACTACCGACGCAAGAACACGAGCCATTCAACTTGTGCTTCATGACTCAAAATAAATTAAAATAAAATGGCAATTTCACTCAATTCAGTATCGATTATTGTCCGACTTATCTTCCACTACCCGTTAAATTTCGGCGATAATAATTTATTACCTGGAACATTGTTGGCACAGCGCTGCTTGTTATCTCAGTGCGCTGGGAAATCGTGCTGTTAAAGTTTGTAACCAATTGAAAGAAACATAGTTAAAGAAATCCTGCTTTCCTGCCGGAAAACAAGTTGAGAACTGCCTGTTTTGCCTGTAAACGTGGCCTTGGCCTTGATATGACTTGGCAAATGTTTTGCAAGCTCAGCATTTATGTATTGTTTCAGTTCAAGGAAACTTGGAAAAGCTCCATATAAGTTTAATTACCTTGGCTAGGCAATACAAGTGCCCCACGAGCTATAGTAAAGTTAAACCGGGGTTTTAACCTTCTGTCTACTGAAATTCAGTCAATGGGAATCCTCCGAATACTTGCTGCAATACAAGGTTAGAGTGGCAAAGGCGAGGTGTCTGTAAATTTCTCTTTATTCATTCATACATCTTACGAGTGCATGCCTCCTTGCAGTCGAAATCTACGCTCGCTTTATTAAGATGAAGCCTGTAACAGCATTCGTCCCGACCTCCTTGACGCTTGTCTGAATTCATCGAGTTTCTCTGGGTGTTTGCTCGACTGGTACCCACATATAATTGTGTGTAGTTTCTTCGAAATTTCTCGCTCGATGAACTAGTCCGCAGAAAAGACACAATTATTTTTTAAGGCGAGCAAGGAGTAGGCTGAGGCAAGCACAAGGAGCGGGACACGTGCCAACACCATTCACCATGTTGTTCTGCTCGCCTAAAAACGCACAAACAAAATTAGGCCTCTACTGGTGACATTGGGCGCATATGTGTGCGTCAGTTTGTTTGCGCAAGTCTACAGGCTCCCATCAAAAAGTAAAATCTATGTGTTTGGGTGAAATTGGAACGAGAGCGACTTTTTTTCGTTCACAGCTCGAACAGCGGCAACTGCTACATGATAGGATAAAATATTTGCGCAAGACTCGCTCATGTGATGAAATTGCATTTTTGGCACTTGCTAAGGAAAAAAAAACAACAAACAAACATAAGAAAATCACAGGGCATCTCTTTGCCTTGTGTTGCGAATTACACGAGAACAATGAACACGATTTTGCAAAGTTTAGGTAACTCCATTGACACTAATTTTAGTGGGGGGACGTACCAGTAATTCCTCTATTTCCAGAGAAACCTATTGAAAATTGGCTGACCTCGCTCATACCTATCCCACATGTTCCGACTCACTGTTTTAATAGTTAGCGTTATGTCTGTCATGTTCAGAGAGCTTTGATGATTAACAAGCCACATCAAATTGATTAGACGGACTGTTTTGTGGGCGTCGCGTTTTAATAAATATCTTGATACCTCTCTCCTTAATTACATTTGCAAAAATTTGAAGTTTAAAGAGATATTTTCTTGTATAATATCTATTGTCTGAGTAAAAAGCTTTCCAAAAACATGTTAAGGCTAAATCAGATTTGGGAAGTTGCTGGCCACAATTCAATTATTTCCTCTGATATCTGCATCATTAAAATTATCGTCGTCGCGATCGCAATTATCATCAACATTTTTATCATAAAATACAATATGTAAACCTTTCCGCAAAGCAGTAAACCAGTTATTTTAAAACCGGCTAATTCATCACATTACAAAGACGATGAATGAATAGTTGTGACGAACACTCTGAAAATTCTGTCTATAGTTAAAACAGCGCTCAGGTACAAATGCGTGACTACATCACAACCTAATATTAAAGAAATTCTACAGTTGTGCAAGCAAAGCCCAAGAGATTATAAAGACAGAGACATTGGGGTCTATTAGAAACCCAAAATCGTGAAAGGGGGATCAGTTGTCGCTGACAGAGGATAAAAAGGGGGCCTTAAGAATATTGACTGCCAACGAAGCCACTCATTTGAATACTACAGAGCCTTAGGGGGATCAGGTAAATTTTATCGTCACACAACCCCCTCCCCTGGGACCATAAATAATGTCCAACAGGTTTCGGGAAGCCTGTATGGGATAGGGGCGTTACTGGAGATCAAGGACACAGTTTTTTCTCATGCGGTGATCTAGATTGGCAAATAACTTTTTTCTGCTCGTTTGCTTTTTCCGCGAATGGCCAGAGAAAAAATCCGGACAGTAGAAAAAAATAACTCTTGAATAACCTGCTGCCAAGCCTTGAAAAGTAAACTTTTATTTTCTCGGTCTTATTTTCTCTGTGTTAATTCTTTCTCAAGGTTTGAGGGAAACTTATCTTAGCGGATTTGAGTCATAAACAAGGAAAGATTTAGATAATAAGCTCTTTCGATTTGGTTTACATTTTCCACGCACTAGAAATTGAACACGTCATGAGTTTACACTTACACGACGGTGAGTGAGCAGCTAAATAGAGACCATGACCATTGTTTGTGTTGTGCTTTTGTTTGAAACGTTCAGAAATTCCTTTTTCCTTCCCTTACTTTTGGATCCGTCCAAGAAAATAGCACATTGTCATAAGGGTATGTACTTAGCAAGAATTTTTTGCACCGTTGATTCATTATACGATTATCACTTACGTGAGTGCTGAGTATTTGTGTCGAAGCTTCCAGCAATCCTCAACTATGTCTGGAATTGAAGTCGATGGCCTTGTTAAGTAGAATTTTGGGATGTTGAAATGTTGGAAAAATGCTGAGCGAACCACGGTATCAAAAGTTTATAGCCTTTATTTCCATATTCCTCTTTATTCTAAGAAACACTAACCTACCAGTACCTCAGGCAACTAATGTAACCTGTATGGTCACAGGTAACTACTGGTGAAGTTTGTTAATATTTTACTACCTTGGTCTTTTCTACGGTGTGACAACTGGAGATTGAATAACTTTTGGCGACTTAAAATGCCTGGACTGTAGAAATGTTTGAGTTCGCTGACTCAAGTTTTATCCTGTGGTAAGATGAAATTTGTCCAAACAGACTCGTTCTGTGATCGATAAAAGAAGGAAACAGCCACTGATATGCGAATAATTGCACAACAAGGCTTTATTGTCCATTTATGATAAAACTGCGGCGAAAAATCGTTGATCTCTCCCAAATGGCTTTTTTTTGGACGTCGAAACGACGTTTTGCCATATATTTCCTTCTGGCAACTTGCAATGCTTGCCTCCTGGCGATCCCAGAAATCTTTGCGCAAACACAAGGATATGATTACTGGCAACTCATACGTGCAGTATGCAGACAATTTTAACCGTGAGGTTCAAGAAATGGCAGAGCTATTTTCTTGAAACACAGAAACAAAGTTGTGATATTCTACGCTTTCTGTCTTGAGCAAGAAATAAGTCTAAAGGCTATTTCTTGCACGCTCGTTACAGGTAAAAAGACAAGACAAACGTCACTGCTTTCCAGGAAATATTTACTTAACCCTATAACGCAATGTTTTGTTGTGGGAATGAATACCTGGTGTCCTTGTACAAGTAGCTCGCGCGCAACTAATTTTTCTGGGTAGACTTTTTGTAAACTACTTTGTTTTCTTACTAGTGCAAGGAAATTCTTGAAACTGAAGTTGGAGGCAAAGCCAAAGGAAACAGAAGGTGAGAGAAGCTTTTAGAAAACTTTTATGCACTCTGAATAGTGTTACAGCGTTCTGTGATACAACAGAGCTTGCGAGAGTTTACGTGAAGACCGTTAAAATTAGCTTCGGTATATATTTAAATTGAATCGATGATATCTTTATGACAACCTCACCGCTTAGGGCATATCATTTCCTTAAACTCGTTCGTTGCGGCAGATACGTAAATTTACGGGAAAATGTCATAATTCTCTTAGTGGATTCTTATTAGATGCTA